>NW_003307643.1:245329-273607 GCF_000143455.1 Volvox carteri f. nagariensis
CCGCGCGGAGCAATAGCTGGCGTCTGTTACTCACCGCATCGGCCCCCTCCGGGTAACTAGGTGCTCCGCCATTCTGGTGTCCTCCTTCGTCCCGCTGTTGGAGGATGTCCTCCAAGCCTTCTTGGCCTCCGCCGCGCGATTGCTCGCGCTCTGCCATCACTTCGCTGTTACTGGCGACCGATATGCCAGCAACGTCAAATCGCCTTATCTACTTTACTATTGAGCTGGGTCCCGAATACAAAGTAAGTCACTATTTAAACAATTCAAAATCCCCAACAGACGACGTTCTGACTTGCGCTTGCTTGCACGGTTGACTGGCGAACTAGCGTTGTCTGGATTCAGCGCTTTGTTCCCAGCTAATCTTTGTAACGCACTACCGTATCAGTCACTGTCCTCTGGCCAATTCCGGTCTGCTCCTCCCGCGCCGCACTTGCCGTACTACACTACAGGACGAGCACTTAATCAACATGCAATCTACCTACGTACGGGAAACAGCTGAATTACTGAATCAGCTGAAACAACTAAGATGTAGGAAAGGTTTATATAACCCTAAGATCATAAATCTATGGAACTTGAGTTCTTGGCAAAGCATGGTAGTCCAACGCCTTGGCAATGGACGACGTACGGAGGAGGGAAATCGTGCGTTTCTTGTCATTTGATGTGCGATTTGGCTTTAAATTATAGATATAGACGCGATTTGGGGTGTTGACTTAGTCGCGATAAAGAAATAGCTATCCGGGAAATTTGTTTGCGATGACTGATGGTTTTTATCATTAACTCCTATTCAGTGCTTAGGAATCCCGGAATTAATTGCGCTGGCGTTTCATTTTGGCCTTCAACCCATTGTAGATTACGGTATGCTATAACGCAACGGTTGCTCGTAGAAGTACGGTCTGGCTTCTGAAAACGAAGCCCCGATGAAGTGCATTTACATGTCAAAAAACTTCATTATATATTATTCATTAATCTGGCAGAAAAGAAATAGTTTCGCTGGTAATACTTGTGGCACACCCCCTCAGGCAATTAGGACCTGGTAGGAGCGAAGCTGAGCGAGGCAGGTAATTAACATTCATCGGGTAAGCTGCCGTTGCTTCAAGCGTCCACATCGCATATTATAAATCTCCAATTTCTGTTAGGATTGCTGCGCTGTCTTTCTTACAACCTCAGCACTTGTGGTTAGCAGAGCTCGTGAACCATCTGTCTTTCCTTCGCCCATCTGGTCTGGGTTCGTTGCATGTGTCTTAGGGCCTACCTCCTCATGAAATGTCCGCCTGCTTGCCTGAAGCTCATACGCACCCGCTGCTGCTACCTTACTTGACACTGCAGCCGCTCGTCAATTACGCAAGGCACCGTTCGTCAACGAACCAAGATACCCAGGAACCGACAACTTTCTGCTGCCGATTTTCTTCATGCGCTAAGGATGAACCGAAAGCTCTTGCTGGCTTTTGCGGCCATCGCGGCCGCCGCCACAGGTAAGGCAGCCACAGGCAGGAAGAACTAGTTCGGCAGGAATGCAGCAGCAGCAGCAGCAGCTGGGCAGCAGGGGCGAAACGACACACAAGCAAGCTAAGCGCACGCGAAGGGGACCGTTCCAGGAACGAATCGATCGATGGTTGGTTCGCGAACCAACCATTTATGCCGTTTGTTGTTGAGTTTCCACCTACACGAAGCTTTGTAACCTTTCCCCGCAGCGAGAAGGTTTCAAGCACGATAACAGAAGTTGAAGGCGTTGGATGTTGTCGTCTAGGCGGGTAGCACCCCCTGAAGCCCTGCTCTCTCTATACATAGAAAAATTCCGTCCTTACTTTGTCGTCCCAAACATTTAAGGGTATCAGAGACAGGCAAACCAGATGAAGCAGACAGGCAAGTGAAGGAAAACCGCAAAGAATGATGAAGCTGTATGAAGCATACAGGATGCTTCGTGGCATCGGCCTGCCCAGCTATCTAGTTACTTGCTCTGATTAAAAAACTGCTAAATCTATGTTATTTAATATAATAAACATTAAAAACGCGCTTGCAGCATCGATACAGCGGTTTAGGGTACCCCTGCGCTGAATTTGCTGTGGACGGATGGCCGAGCAAACCTCCAAGCAAGGCAGCCATCTCGTCCTCCACTGCCTTCATTCAGGGCCATTCGTATCATGGCCAGATGAAAACCTTTATTACTGATCTTTGTTTCAACGACGCGTCTTGGGCGTTTTTCTATGCGCAAGCGTGCGAGACGTCGCGTATACATCTGCCACACCCCACTTGTGGCAGCGATGTTGGACCGTTGTACGTATGTAAGGTCCTTGTTGGAAAGTGACTGACACTATATGTACCAGCGAAATGAGACAGCAGTAATCGGAACCGAGGCGGTCCGGTGCTTTGCTATTCACAGCAGTCCTACCTAGCGGTAAGGCTACCGAAGCAAAAGTGTAGGATAAAAAAGTGTACAACAATGGCATTGTACGGTAGGCCGTTACAGATTTTATAACCATGACGAGCGCCCTGCAATCCAACTGCAGTGGCACTTCCGCCTCCAGCAGTGTTGCAAGTCGCATGACCTACCTACGAGTAGTCAGGAAGGCCAATGAGAGGAATGAACCAACGACGAAGAACAAGGAAAGTACAGGTCTGGGACTCAGCCCCACTGTGCCCATGCCGGTAGCCGGCCTATGTCGCCCTACATGCAACCACCGCGCGCTCCGCTCCACCGCTCCACTCCACGGCAATATTGCTACCTGCCCTAAACAACCGGGTATATGCGCAAGTAAACAATCGGACTTACACGCAGAGCAGCAGGGCAGGCTGCTGCAGGCGCATATTCCGGCTGCCTGTACGCTCGCAGATGCATACATGAAAACACAACAACAGTATTATTGTTATTGTCTTCGCCCGAACGCGTAGATCACCAGTCACTTACATCTATACGCACAAACAAAAGATTGGCACTACTTTTACGTCGCCCCGCCCCCTTGTCTTTTGCGTGCACATGATACGCTCGTGCAGTAGTGGTGGTGCACGGCCAGGATGTGCTGAGCCGTGAGCTGCTCCTGGGTGAGCTGTTTTTCGTGACGGTGGATTCGACTAATCAGTGGCTGATCCGTGATGGCAATGACCGACTGATACTACTTGTGGGTGGGTACAGACCCCCCGATCGGGACTCCAACGGCTTGCCGGTCTCCGCGGGCGCCATCGTGATGGTGGTAAGTGCGCACGTGTGTATATATATTGATGGGGTGCCTATGTTAGGAAATTCCCATCTTAGGATGTCGCCCCCAACGATATGTGGTTGTGGAGGTTATCCAATAGGTTCAGTGGAAGGTGTATCCCCTCGCTATCATCATGGCCTGTCCGGTGGCACAGGCAGTAGCAGATCAACTTATCAATAGGATTGCCAGTCTCAAGGGAGCAAATTTGGCTTATCCAAACCCCACAATCAGTGCAACAATGTGTTTGGGATGTTGTGGCTCTTGCTGCGGTGTCAGCCATGGAGCATGGGAGACGTTATATGGCTGCAAACATGAAAACCAACCCGGCACTGTTACCTGGCCCTTCCCTTACGGAAGAAGCAATTTGTCGAGTTATTGTTGACTTTTGGGGCCGCATTCAGGGTTTCGCAGCTTTGGGAATTCCACGGAAAGGTTGGGATTCCGTTGGCGCACATCACCCCTTCTTGAGAATTATATCTGGCAAATTGCTGTGCTCGCGAGAGCGGTTACCGATGAGAGGTTAATTATCTGAGGTGATGATCTTTTGGTATATTAGTCTCTACTGCAGTGCACGGCCAGCTGGCCCGATGGCTCTACTCTTCGGGAGTCTGGAGCCCACTGTAACAACCACACACACATATGTACGTGTATGGAATGCACCACTTGTCGATGTACGGTAGTGTCATGTCATGAGGGCTACCTCCGTTGCGTCACATGCTGCGATATTTATATACGGCTGATCCACACATGGACGTCTGGCTTTTCGCTGAGTATGTGCATGTATGTCCGGACATGTATGTCCTGTATGTATATCCTAACGTAGACACGTTAGGATCCTAACGTGTACATCCTAGCGTGTCTACGTTAGGATATACATATAGGACATACATACTATGTATGGACATAGATAGTTTGTATGTCATGGGCGCTGTGTTGTGTGCACATGTATATGTGGCTAGGTAGCTGTGTTATATATATGATTGTTAATAGGCTTGGACGCGGCGTTCTTGTTCTCACCACTTCAACCAACGAATACGTGTACTGATTTTATTTTTTGCGCTGCTTGTATACATGCGACAAAAAACATGCAAGCATATTATAATGTGTAGCCGCACGCGTGTGCGATGTGCGATGGTCGCAGGATTGCATGTACAACGCAACGGCTGGCGAATGCGCGCCGGACAGCTCAAGCATCCTCACGGTGCTCAGCACGGCACCGGCAGTAGACACCACCTTCAGTCCCGTCATCTCCCAGCGCCTCCTCGTCATGATCGTCGACTACCCGGATTGCGGCTTGCCGGCGAACCTCACCGAGAATGACGCCCGCACAATTTACCTAGGGCCCAACCAAGACGGCAAGGGGGGCATTGCTGAAAAGTACACACAGTGCTCGTACGGCAGGTTCGGACTAAATGTTACGGCATTTCGTGCGGTGCGTGTGCCGCACATGTGTTCGACGTCGATTACGTCCCAGTGCGCCTATTACGCGATTCAGTCCCTGGCGGACACAGCCACGAAGGCTCTTATAGGCGCTGCGGCCTTCTCAACCTTCACCCACTACACCTACTTGCTGCCGCCGGGCCTGGCGCCGGCGTGCACCTGGTCGGGTCTGGCACTGCTACCTGGCCGCACCACCTGGCTGCAAACGGCGCAGCCCCGCGGGGTCAACAGATGGGCGACGGTCATGCAGGAGGCCATACACAACTACGGTGCGTCCACGGGCGAGTGTTTCTACTCACGCGTGACTAGGAGATTTGTTGATGGCCAGCTAATATACTGTTGGTCAATGCTAGCTAGGTTTGTACTATATGTCTTGGCGGCCTATGTATTCAGCTGTGTGTTGATAAGGTTCACCTGGAGTGAAGAAGCGTGTAGGGACGTGCTGCACGCATGAGGGTGACAAGGGTGGGAGGGTAAATGGATGTGACCGAGTGGCGTACATAATAGTGACTGGGGCTATATATGGCTACCTAGCATAATCCGTAGAAGCAAGGTGGGCTTCCAAATCTATAGCGCTATGCGCCAGGGCAGGTAAACTGGGCGAGGCATATGTAGAGCAGTTCGTTGCCACGTCGTGGAAGGCAAGTAAGTAGGTACATACTTGGGAAGGCACTATGTACAGCACTGTACGGTGACAGAATGTGTATGAGCATGTAGATGATAACCTCGTCGCTTTAGCTATGTACTGGCCTGCATCGGGCAACTCATTACATAAGGAGTTGATTCTTTCGTGTGGACGGCACCCTTGCGCATATGGCTGACTGCTGTACGGGCAGGTCTCTGGCACTCTTGGCAGAACGGCACAGAGTACGGCGACTACTCCACAGCTATGGGTCGCGGCAACGCTTGCCCCAACTCTGCGGAGATCTCCCGCATGGGCTGGGCCACACCCGCGGTCGGAGGTGACCAGCTGAACAGCAGTGCCTTGCCGCCAGGCACTACGAAATCCTTTGTGCTGCCTGCCACCTACCTCACCGGCAGCAACAACTACCTGCGTGTCATACCTGACTGGCTGCCCACCTACACCAACTTCTCCCTGGGCCGAAACCTTTACATCGCTGTCCGAGTGGCAAAGAGCGGCGATGCCAGCCTGATTTCCACTTACGCGTCCAAGGTTAACATTCATGAAGTGAATGCAGTGCTAGTAAGTAACACCATAGACAGCACAGGTGGTGCATACATACCGATGTTGCTGCCGCCTAGGAACGTCTTTCTGTAAAATACACCATAGCGGATTATATCTTAATTATTATATTCTAATAATAAATATATAATATTAGGTTGGACTGTCTGTCGGTATACATTAATACAAAATAGTATAAAACATAATATAATACGTATTGTAAATAAATAAATATATGTATATAAATATACATATATATAGTGTGCGTGTGTTACACGTTGAGTTGTCTCCGAAGGTGTTACCGAACGGGCTGCTAGTGAGCGATCATTCATTCGATGTTCCCAGCTGCGTAGGTAGATACGGTAAGTACCATTAGTAGATGGATGATACATAGAAGCCGTGCAACTTCACAGCTTCTTTGTGTCACAGCCTCTTGAGTGCTCAACTGCAAGCTGTTATATCATAATTTTGCAAAAGTACCGATCGGTGGATGCAGGTCCCGTGATATGCCCCGGATACTCTTCACAAGCGCACCCTGGCTGCCGCTGCTTCTGCTGTACCTATCCCCCCATCGCAGGATAATGGATATCCAGCCCTCTATTCGAGCGCTGATCGCATAATCTCTTTCATCAATGCCGTCGGGCCTCTGGATCAACGTGTACTGGATGCTTACAAGCTAGTCGTGTACGGCGGACCTTGGATTGCCACGGACTACTTGAGGGTCCACCTTTGCCGCTATGTGACATCACCCTCGGAATGCCCTCCCCTGAACGCGCTGGAGGCTGTGCCGCCGCCGCCTTCACCGCCGCCGTCACCCGGGCCCTCGCCTCCACGGCCGCCTGGTTTCGTTAGTTCGCCGCCTCCGAGCCCTCCGCCACCAAGCCCACGGCCACCTCCCCCTGTACCCCTATCCCCAAGCCCGCCGCCGCAACGCCCGCCGCCACCAAGCCCGTCGCCGCTGCGGCCGCCGCCACCCAGGCCGTCATCACCACCTCCACCGTCCCCTCCACCGCCCCGACCGTCCAGTAAGTTCCCTCGTCAATAGATGGACTACAGCTATACACATTATTAGCTCCTTTTTGCCCCCCTGAAATGTATGGCCCCCTTGTACGTATGTATGTATGCATGTACGCATGCTGCGCTATGCTTGCCCTTATTGCTGCTGATGGGGAAAGGTGATTGTGTGCATGTGTGCATGTGTGCATGTGTGCATGTGTGCATGTGTGCATGTGTATGCAGCCGCCTGCGCTTCACTTTTTGGATTCCTGGGGCCCTTCAACTCGACTGATCACGCGGGCGACGACCTGTTCCTCAGCACTGGTGACCCAGCCGCCGACTGCGTACTCCAGCCAACCTGCCTGGGTTACAACTCCAACGGCTTCCTCAAGACCAAGACTGCCCCGACTGCAACTGTGGCCGGCGTGTGTCTTTACCTGCGAGATGGTGCGTGAGCGTGCAAACATGCTTAGGTACTAACCTGGTATATAAGGTATTACCTGAGGGTCTGGGGTTGCCATGCGTACATACATGCGTACATGCATACATGTGTACGTGTGGACATGCATACATACATGCGGTGACTAGCTAGTGGAATAGCTCGCTCACGCACGGAGTATGTGTGTGTTGCAAGATAGAAGATAGCCATGCTTTTGGTGTGAGTGTATTTGCGTGTTCGTTTGTAAGTTTGTAAGCGGATGGGGCAACGCAGTTCCCGTCCAATCTAGTTGCTTGGATATATAGACCTGCTCTACCGTGGGCTTGCTGGTGTATGTATGTCAGTCCTGCGTCTTAAACAATGAATTATCACAACGAAACCAAAGAACACCAATGGTTAACGTTAACCCCGCCGCCGGCTCTACTCTCCTGCTTGCTGCTGCAGCGATGATGTTCAGCTCTGCCTCCTGCGGTGCCATGATTGAGGTGTACGGCATCGTCCCAGGATCCACCTGGGGTCAACTAGCCAACGCAGCGGGGCTGCAATCTATTTACACCGCCGGTAATTGCAATATCAGGGCGTGCACGTACTACCAGACCAAGTACGGCACCATAAACTCGACGTCTTGGGGCAGCCTTCCACTCTCACTGCAGGGCAGTTGGACCAAGTACGGATGCAACGCGGTCGTACAAAGTGAGTGGTTCAAGTCGCAGGTCAGCTTTGTACGGGATGGTGTACACCCGATATGGGATGGGCTTGTTTTTCGTCCTGTCGCCGTCTGTGCATCTTTAATGCACCATTTATATGGACTGGCTCAATCGTCTGCGCATGGCACATGGACATTTGTGAGCGCGTGCCCAAAAGAAGTGCCTTGCTTAGAAGCTGTCTGCAGCCTTCACGGCTTGCTGTAATGTGAGGTGCCCTTCAAGACATGCATATGCCGGACAGAAAGGGCCGATAGCGAAATAGGGGTAGGCTGGCAAGGGCCCTTACATTACTCAGCGAACCACACACACCTGGCATAAGACACAAAAATCGTTGGTTAGTGTGCTAGTTTGTTTACCATCTCTTTGCCATTGCTGTCGCTAATACTGTTTCATTAGCTTGTTTCTTTTCATCACTCTTGTTTGCCACGTACGTACGAAAATTGCCACATATACTAACTCTTCACGGCGCTCGCCTGTCCACCAACCTACGCTCTACAGAATGTCCCGCCATCACCGGCTATATGGCAACTCCCGATGTGGACCACGCGGGGGATGACATTGCCAACGCCAGCTCTGTCGCGGCGGCGGCCAGTCAGTGCAACTCCAACCCAGCCTGCCTGGCCTTCAACAGCGCTGGGCGAATCAAGACCAAGTCCTTCCCCATCACCGCGGTAACCGGGTCGTGCTTGTATTCCAAGGTCGTAGGTAAGTCAGCAATCGAGAATATCACGTAGAGCTTCGCGGCTCCTTGTAGCATCCTGGGGATCACGGGATCCCGAGAACCACCGATCGGTTCTTTTCCGAAAAATTGTGATATTCAACATTCCGCCATGCACTGGAAGTACACTACTGTTACAGCAGCCCCATTAGTGGAAGTACTGGAGCAGAAGTACTGTTACAGCAGCTCCATTAATGGAAGTACTGTTACAGCAGCTCCATTAGTGGAAGTACTGGAGCAGAAGTACTGTTACAGCAGCTCCATTAATGGAAGTACTGTTACAGCAGCTCCATTAATGGAAGTACTGTTACAGCAGCTCCATGAGTGGTTCTATTCTGGGCATGACCCGCTTCCTTTAGTAAAGGAGTAAGCTGCCAAGGTGGTACCTTGGCAGCTTGGATGCCTGTGAAAAAGGTAATAAGAAAAGCGAGGTGACCCCGGGTACTAAATTATTACCTTTGATAACTTAGTATCTCGAAGGAAAGAGCTGGCGCATATTCTTATACCACGACTTAAAAAATACCGAACGGTGGATGCTGGTCCCGTGGTATGCCAGGATACTACACATATTTTTTTACTACACATATGCATGCATGAGTGACAGCGCTGTGCTTGCATGTGAGATTTATGGCTTGTAATTGTCCGTGTTGTTTAATGAATATATAATCCAGCAGCATGAATGGGACAGCAGAGGGAAAATCTGCAAAGTGCGACCGTCTGGGCCAGAGACGCAGCAGATGCAGCAGAACCCAAGCCGTGCATACTGCGCCTACATATGTATCGATGCCATGGGTGGCTTGTACTTGCTTTAGCCCATCCACTGTGCTCTCGCTTGCAACCCCTTTGTTTCAGCAGTGTGCGGCCGCTCTGCCTATTCGTTCTCGATTGTTTCGGACTTCCGCATACATATCGGAAGCTTACCCCAACGCATTTCTATAGCCTCAACATCGTAACATTTACAATTATACATATTAACAAATGACCTCTGACGCCACCTGCTGCCGCACTGCCTTCAACGTGCAGCGCCTCCACCCCCACCACGACCACCCCCACCAAGGCCACCGCCTCCATCTCCTGTGAAAGGTACGTGCCGGTCGGGAGTTCCTCTGCTTGGCCCCTCTTCACCCGCTTCGCCCGCGTCCATTATGATGCAGCAGCAGCAGCAGCAGCAGTACATAGCGTTATTTGGTACGCAGAAGACATACGTAGGCGTCTGGTGTGCATGTGTCTTTCTACGGGTGCAGCATGCTCTATGCCTTTAAAGCAAATTCGCCGAGCACACTACTACTACTACTACTACTACTGTGCAAGCAATACGTATTTCTAGCTGAGTATAATATATAGCACAAGTAGTACTTTTTAAAACCCCGCCGCCGTCCGTCAAAAATCCTTCCCTATCGGCCGATTCACTCTGCATGCATGCAGCCGTGTACGACAGCTGCCCTCTCCTCGCCGGCTACTTGGGCCCGTTCACCTCCACGGACCATATTGATGACGAGCTCTTCGTCAGCTACGTGGACCCGGCCGCGGACTGCACACGGCGGTCCAACTGTCTGGGGTTCAACTCCTACGGTTCCCTCAAATACAAGCTCGTCCCAACTACTACCGTACCGGGCGTATGCTTCTACGTCCGAGATTGTACGTATATAAAATAAAACCTTCCTTCGCTACCACGCACTCTAATTCTCTAATTGCGTACTTGCTTAGATACTTCTCGGCCATTCACGCATTTACCTGCCTACCTAATCCCTTGGAGTGGAACCAGCTGCAGCATTGCGCCCGCCGCCGGTACATTTTTAAGCTTGGTTACACTAATGCGCATATGCCCATTTACAGGGGCGTCACTTGCCGTGTAATGACAGGTCGAGGTATCGTGCAGGCACCAAGAGAATGTTTGACCTGATCTTGCCCCTTGCCCAGCAGTTTTCTTCACCCGTTCCCTGCGTGAACGCTAATATATCTATCACCCCGCTGCTGTTACTTCCGTCCCCATATGATTTGCATCGGTCATGTATAGGACATATATGTATGCTTTCTTTTCGCTTGGATAAATGCAGACACGTTCTTCAGCTCCGCTGTCTGCGGTGCCATGATTGAGGCGTACGGCATTGTTCCGGGTTCCACTTGGGGGGACTTATCGCCCTCACCGGGACATAAGGCTATCTACACGGCCGCCAACTGCGACGTCAAGGCATGTACGTACTTCCAGGCTACGTACGGCACCAACAGCTCTTCCGCCTGGGGAAGTCTGTCTACCGCGTTCCAGAGCAGTTGGCTCAGATACGGATGCAACACGGTCGTACAAAGTGAGCAGGAACGATTGAACAGTTACGCCATGCAGTGGTTGTGTGGCATCATGTACATGGCCACATCCATCCGCTGCCGGAAAGAAGTTTGCTACAACGGAGGGAGGCAGAATCACAACGCGGCGGGGTATCTTTCCGCTAGGAAGATGGGATGCAATATCTGTTTGTGTGTAGTAATACATCACGAAAAGGCATGCTAACTATTTTGCCACCATTCCTGGTTGTCAGAATGGCGTCGTCTTGCAAGCAAACACTGTATACTTGCCTGCACGATATTGTACTCTCACTTGTTGTTAAATTGTGATCTTGCATGCCTGTCCACCAACCTACGCTCTACAGGATGTCCCTTCATCGCCGGCTATGTGGCAACTCCCGATGTGGACCACGCGGGGGATGACCTTGCCAACGCCGGCTCTGTCGCGGCGGCGGCCACTCAGTGCAACTCCAACCCAGCCTGCCTGGCCTTCAATACCGCTGGCGTGACCAAGGCCAAAGTCTTCCCCGTGGCCGCCTCAACGGGATCTTGCCTGTATACCAAGGTGGCGATTTCTGACTGAATGAGAGTAAAGATGTGGCCCAACTCTTTATAGTGATTGCAAGCCATCTGATAGTTGCTAAATGGCTACGGGAGATGATCATGAGCGAGTGTGTGCAATCGCCTTGCCTACATACTGCTGGCTTTTGTAGGATTAGTGTACGTCTTTATTCATCGGAGATGTGATTCATTATGCATGCTGTATATTGTTGGCAAATGCTACTGAATATTGGATAATGCCTATTGCTGGCTTGAGCAACCCTGAAGATTTGCCCAGCTGTAGCTGTAGCTGTAGCTGCAGCCCAGCAAGCATGCATGCATGCTTGCCGGTGGTGCTGAACCTGAGCGATCCACTGACAAGTTGGCTATGGTGACTGAATGAGGGTGCCCCGAAATACCGGGGAAGGCAGGGTCTGCCGGGTAGCGGCCACGGGTGGAGATAGGACCCCTCTGTCGTCCCCCCCCCCATCATGCACCAGCTAACTGCAACCCATGCAGTACCTGACCCAATACTAATAGAGTCAATCAACGGAGTATGCTGCAGGCATATTGGTACCGCAGCTGCAGCTGCTGTACACACGTGCAGGCGACAGCTCAGGATCCATGCTTGGCAAGAATGAATTTCAAATTCATGGACATGCCCAGCCACGTTCTGGCCATGGCAACTAACCACACACCGCCAGCCATGCCATCCGAACATGTGCGCCATTATATCTTTGTTCCCGTTCATGCTTATTGATAATATGCTCATTAGAATTGTATGTGGTAATCTACGGCCATGCAAGTTACGGAGGCAACAAGCGGCGTGTGTCCATGCGTCCAGGCTTTAGAGCGCATCTTATGTTGGCTTTCCTGACAGTGACACATGTAGCAGGTTCTCAGCAGCTACCTGCATGCCTGGACAGCAAAAGAAGTTTGTGATTATCTATCGGGGGAGCCGGAGCACAACTTGATAACTTCATACCGTATGTATGTCAGGCGTACGTAATTCATGTAATGTGTAGAGGTTGCACGCACATGTGTTTGTGTATGCATGCATGCAACACATTCTTGCATTCTGATTCTTGAATCAGTTCCTTCCTTCATCCATGGTACACTGCTATCGTCATTTCCTTGCTGTGTCGTCTATTATTGAATTTATCACCACTGAAGGGAAGTGTGTTATTTGCAAATGGCATATCAAATGTATGTGGCTATTCATCATGTGTGCACACGCGGCTTTCTCTTTGAGCCGACATACATACACGGTATCCGTGAGAGAGAGACACACACACAACACGTGTGTAATTGCGTAAGACGACAGGAGCATGGCGGAAGCACGTCTGTGATTTTTTGATTGTCAATAGATCCTATCCTGGTGTAATAGATGGATAGGGACCGCCCATCCTACGTACTATGCAAGGGTGCAATCTGTAGACGACCAAAAACTTTACGGGTAGACGCAGGCAGCAGCAGTGGGTAGCTAGCGATGAGGAGCGAATTGATTGTTCATTACTGCGAATTTAGCCGGCGGTGCAGTACCAGCAGCCATGCATGCGTGTTTGACGAGGCACGTACTTTATCCGACGCTCATTCAGATTCCATCGTAGCATTACCCGAATGATTCATCCATTACTATTCATCATTTCCACAAATGAACGTGGAAGAAGCAAGAATCGTTTGGGTGATTTACATGCATCGGCGCCACACCAGCTCGGCCTGCAGCTGGCCATACGTGACATTACCTCCTGACTTACTACAGATCTCTTTAGTGCGCCCCAGCCTGTTGCTTGTGTATTTGGCGAGAAACGCGTGGGTGGTGTCTGGCAATCAATCAAGCTAGTCGTTAACGTGTATATACCTGCTGTCGCTCGTCCGCATGCATGGTATATAGTGTCAGTACTCATCGGCATGTTAGGCGTGCGTGCCGGCTCGATATATAACTACGATACGAAGGCACACCAATAATCTATCTACTTGCGTATCTTCATATGTTTGTGAGAGCTTTTGCCGCATAGATTCCGAAACGTCGTGATCGGAATGGAAAAAATATATTAATAATGAATTGCTTGGAATTGTCCATGGTCATATGTCTGGGATGACCACTGTTGCTGCTGTAATAACTACGTACGTCACTGTCAAAGGAAGCAAGCTGCTGAATCCCCCATGCAGTCCCCCAGCGTACACAGCCGCCGCGCCACCACTGTAGTAGGTATGATAGCGTAAAAATAGGTGGATGTCTATATTTAGCTTCACCAGTGGCCATTAGCCTGGCAGTGTAACACAGCAAAGGCGTAACCCGGGATGCTCAGTTTGGCATTTTGCGTCGTTACAGGCAGTCACCGCCTTCCCCATTGTTTCGGCGTCGGCTTGCACAATTGAGTGCCTGTCACAGCCAGACCGACTAATTTCAGGCCTAATATATCTATTATACCTTTTCTTGAGTAGTTGCCGAACCGCTTAGGGGTCATCCAGACGGAGGGGTACCTGCAGGCAGGAAAGCTGTGCTTTGCTTCCGTGGGAGGGGGCGAGCCTGGTTACCGAGCGACTCTTTGTATAGAGACCATAAAGGAATTACCGACGCGGTTGTGTACCCTATAGAGCCATGCCCGTGTACCTAGCTAGGTACACGGGTAGGGCAGCAATGCTGGCTTTTAGCGGGCTCACCCAGGTTGGGTATCAGCAGCCACTTTGCCAGGTGTCTTCCCTAGAGACCGACATTCGCCCGCATATGCATGCCCGCATGTTTCTGTGATCTGTGGACAGTACGTAGTGGAGTACAGTGAGTATTAGAACCCTTCTGCAGTGCCACGCCGGTGCTGATGGATAGCTAGGTGCCGGCTAGGTACCGGATGCAGCGCAGGCCCAGCCCGGATGACCATTTCTACGGATCGGTTACGTACGACTGGTCCTGAGCAACCCTCAAGTGTGCGCGCACCGTGCTGTACATATACGTGTCGTCGCTGCTGCAGTTGTCACCCACTCATTGATTCGGTTCCATCAGCAGTTTGATGATATTCGTCCCTGGTAAACTGCACCAGTCATGGATGTGCAGCAGTGGCCGGAGCCAGGATATTTAGGCCAGGGCAACGTTAGAAATCATTACCTGGAATTAGCACAATAAACCTCAGCAAACATTTTGTATGAAACAGTATGAATTAAGTATGAAAGTGTATGAATACAGTAAACCGCTGTACGGCTTGTTGTTGTACACGAGAACATTTGCGGTGCGTACAGTCTTAGAGAACTTGTTTTACCTTTGCGCACATACAGCTAGGTAGAAACTTTCCTAGACGTAAATTTGCCCAGTTTGGCAATCCTGCTCTTTGGCCCTGCGACGAAGTGCAATATTCTGTCGCGAAGTATTGGAAGCAGATGGCCGAATCATTGTCTACACGCCGCACGCCGGTGACTATGCTAAGCGGCTTCTTAGGTGCAGGTGGGAGGTTTTCAGGATTTCCTTTCATCATATTGCAGAATTATGCTGTTGTAACCTCTACGTAACTGTCTATAGGTAAGACTACCTTACTGCGCTACGTCCTGGAGAACTCTCCTGAGAAGATCGCATGCATCGTAAACGACGTCGCGTCGGTGAACATCGATGCAAAACTTGTCCGCAATGACAAAAATCGCGGCTCAAGCAACACTACAGCCGATCTGACCGATACAATCGAGCTGGCGAACGGATGCGCGTGTAAGTACACGGCCGTCATTAGGACTTGAACTGGGCGTAAGGCGGGAAGGACCACACCCCAATGCATATTGGACGACAGCTGTGCCAAGTACCCAGTAGGCCATAGGTCTTTTGCCCTGCACTACGCGTCTTTCATGCATGTCCTTCTGTTGGGTACACATCTGTGGGCCGGGCCATCACATCGGAGGTCACACAGCCTTCACGCCACTTCTCTGTATTTTCTCGTTCCCAGGCTGCAATATCCAAGATGAGCTGTTTGCGTCCTTTGAGCAAGTTCTAGCTCTGGCGGATAAGAGAGGAGAACCTTATGCCCGGTAAGGCTGCCGCATCGAACATCCCTGGTCAGTCAAGCATTAACCGGTACCCCCTTGAGACATTACCAGCTCTACTAAGAGCCCCGTCACTTGTTGATGGCAGTAAAAGACCAGAATGGTCGAAATATGATAAGGTTGCCTGCTTACCTCGAATAGACTGCTTGTCATCTTTCTGGGTCTACGTTGTCTTGGGGTACTTTGACGCATGCATGGGCAGGAAGTAATACAGGTTCCTGCGCTGTCTGAAACGCACTGGGATTCAAATCGTGCTCGGCCCTTGCTCCTTCAGGATTGTTCTGGAAAACAGCGGAGTTGCGGAGCCGCAAAACATCCGTGATAAGTTCAATGAGGCGGAGTCCGCGGTAAGGTGGAGTCTTGCTGCGGTTTTCTCCTTAAGGCCTTCCTTGGGGGCGCCGGGCGGGTTGCGTTCGGGTGATGCGCGCGTGTGTGTGTATTTCACCGCTCGGTTGGGTTTACCAGAAAGGTGTAACAAGTGCCCATACACGAGCCAGCAGAGGCCCAAGAGCTTCCTAAGAGCCACAAGTTAGATCACAAGTTAGATCAAGGGACATAGTACAACACATAAGGGTGGTAATAATAAGTTGTTTGTTGCTTGGCTGCGGCCCGTTGGGCGAAGGTTGAGGGAATCACAAGGGACCTGAAGACAGACATGAGAACGAATCGAGCTGGAACACACAAACAGGAACCCGGGGACCCGACCGACCCAGATGGCTAAGGTAAAACTAAGAACTCAAAACGCGTGCCGAGCGAGACAACCAAGGAGGATACCCAAGCAGGCATTAGGGAAAACGGCGGCCTGCATGCGGCAGCTGCATCAAGGAGTAGGAGCTGTCGTTACGGTAGCCCGTGGGAATCCTGTGATCTAAACCGTGAGATATGCCTTCCCGGCTGCAGCTGCAGTGTACCTATCCTGGCATCATCACACTTTTTGAAAACAGCTGATTAGGTTTGGGATCCGTGTTCCTGTCCTTTTCCTTCTTCCTGTCGTGTCGTGCCGGGTCGGGTCGGCCAGCAAGGAGTTGCGATTTTCACTTTTTGAATTGTTTTTTGCTTCTTTTTCAGGCTCTCTCTCTCCCAACCCTGACCCTAACTGTCTTACCCTTACCCCTACCTCAGGGTCACCCACTGATGGACCGCGTAGAGCTGGACACCCTAGTCACGGTGAGAGCCGTTTCGGGGTGTGGTGGACACGGACGCCATATTTCCGGTTCGTGTTGGGCTTCAGAAGCTTCTGGAAGGACATTGCCCGCTTGTGCTCTTGGGTCCTCTGTGGACGGCCGAACACATGATGCATGATGCCTTGTCAACACCAACGCCAACCTGTACGAACCTGTACTTTCTTGCTGACGTCGGCAGTGCGATGCAGTGCGGGGCTCCTCGACCGCAGAGAGCACAGCGGTGCCGTTCGCCGTTCACTTCCTTTCCTTACTGGTCCTGCCTTTCCTCACTGGTCCCCACTTTTACGCACATACATGACCACCTACCTATTTCCATACGCACATGCACACGATTTTACCACTTAACCTACAAACTTATGTACCCGCACACGTATGCCAGGTTGTGGACTGCGGCTCCTTCCTGAAGGACTGGTCGACTCGTGCATGTTTGGCTCAGCGACCCGACCTGGGAGAGGGGGGTGGACTGAGACCGGTGGTGGACCTGCTGGTGGAGCAAATCGAGTGAGTTGGGACCGGATGGAGGGCAATCAATACCGGATATGTTAACAATCTGCCAAAGATTGATTATTAATATGTAGAGGGAGCCAAATTAGGGAAGGCGGAGGGGAGGTAAGCACTAGGCGGGTAGGAATATAATCTATTGCGGGGTGCAAGAGTCAAGGAAAGAGCTGCGGCTTTATCGGTTTATTTATGCTCTGAAGATGTGTACATGTCCATGTTTCCAACGCAACGCCACTTCCCGCAACGCAGATGCGCGGACTTTGTGGTCCTCAACAAGACGGATATGCTGAATGACGCTCAGCGGGAGGAGCTCACGGCCATTGTGGCCTCTCTCAATCCCCTGGCAACCGTCATTCCCTGCACACAGGGCAAGGTAATCAGAGAAGCGGAGGAGGGTGATATTATCGGTAGCAGAAGATAGATAGGCGATAGGTAGGCTAGGTAGAAGGTAGAATGGATAGGTAAACTTGCGAATGCCAGCCGGGGGAACGAGTCAAGTGATAGCTGAGAGGACATGTGGCGGATAAGGAAGGACGAGTGGAATCTGTTGAGGTTTGGGCGGAGTGCGTGTGGCTACCTATAGGCCGCTGCTGCTGCTGCTGCTGCTACATGATCCTGCCACTTGTCGTGAATCTGTTGCTCAAAGTCATCGCTGCGGCTGTGCAGCCCAGGAATAAGAACAACTACAGTGGCTGCTGCTGCTGTTTCTCCCGCTGCTGCTGACGTTTTTTCCCGCACTGCTGCTGCTACTGCTATGATCATGCCCCAGGTGCCTATCGAGCGCGTGTTTGGTCGCGACGTGCACAGCGTGGTGGCCAAGCTCAACATTGAGGGGCAGCACCGGGGTGCAGTGGCCGCAGCAAAGAGCCGAATGGTAGGCACTGCGCGTGTAATTTTGCCCGTTACGCGTTTTGGTGTTCCCAGCGGAGATGTCAGCGGCAGGCCCTGCGGCCCGGCTGAAAATGAGAGCCCTGCAGCCAGTCCGAGGGCGGCTCGTTGCTTTCGAAACAGCGTTTCAGGCGCCTGACTCGGTGCTGGCACAGCTAGCAAGACGGGACTCCGCACCCTTGATGCGGTGTCTTCGGTCTTGGGTGCGCGTTGGGCAACCAGCGTGTCTTATTAAAACCCCAAAGCATCGCAGCCTGCCAGTCATTTGCATGGCTTCTTCATTACTTTGTGCTTACACTTCAAAAGACTTTGCGGTGTTGCTTTACCATTTCATGGCAGCTCTTTCTCCGCCATGCAGACGCTTATGTTCGTGTGTGGTCTAGGCTAGAGCACATCTTAGCTGTGCATTGCGGCACACGTGGTGTTGGTTGTCGTACCATTGGGACGGGGTCCTTGGCATCCTTGAGCCTGCCGTCGCGCAGCAACTCGTTCATGTCGATCTATGCACTGCCGCCGCTGCGGGCCGGTGCGCTTTTAACACTTGGGGGTTGTTAACCCACCATCACGCAGGCGCTCGAGGAGGCAGAGATGAAGCGGGATCAGGAGAAGCATGAACACGACCACAAGCACAGCCACGGCAAGGAGGACGACTGCGAGGTGGGTCTGTGGTGTGTAAATCAGGTGTGAGGATCAGGGAATGGGCGATGGGGAATCCGGAGGGTGTCGGCAGATCCCGCCTTGTGTGTGAATGTATGTGTGAATGTATGTATGTGTGTTTCCAACTATCTGCACACTCGATTGAATGTGTTAGTTACCCTGGAGTTTGGTGTTTGTGGGTCGCCGAACGGCAAAAAAACGCTGCGTTACAGACAAATGCTTGGTTAACCGTTACCGTATGTGCATGTGTGATTAGTGAGACTTCCTACCCATCCCGTTGCGCTCCCTAGCGCGCTTAGCGGAGCTCATGCACACGGCCATGCACACCATCTTATTGGCCTTGTGGATAAATTTGACATATTCGTTCATTCATTTGGAAGAGCCTTGGTTTGGGGGCGAGTTTGTGGAAAATGTGTTTCCCACCGCGGGGTTGACACACATCATGAAGAGCTGAGCACGTGCTGCATCCCTGCACGCCCACTTGCCTGTATACTGTACTGCATTCATGCCTGCCTACTTGTTTGCCTCGCAGGCTTGCAAGCACGGCCACAAGCACGAGCACAAACACGAGCACAAACACGAGCACAAGCATGAGCACAAGCACGAGCACAAGCATGAGCACAAACACGCCGAGGGCGAGAAGGTGGAGGACTGTAAGGTAAGCGCCGGTGTGCTAGGTGACGGTGCATTGCAGATGGGCTAATTTGGGGTCTGCAGATTTCCTCTAAAAGTGACGCCCTTCTGTGGCATCATGAAAAACACAAATAAGAGATGTGGTTCGGTCAGTCAGGTGAATTCTTCGGCTTGCTGTGCCTCACTTGTCTCTCCTCTTGTATTGGTGTGGCCTGGGCATAAGGCCCTGGTGGTTGCCCTGGCGTGCCTTTCCTCCAGGGTGGGTCCGCGGCGGGAACGGATCTAGGGACGCCTATTCTCAAGCCTCTCAGTTCCCGTTTTGACGTTTGATCCTGCCGATCTTGGGCATGCCGTGTACGCCTCCTGTTGATGCTCATGCTGCTGCGCTCATTGCTCATATGCTCTGCTGTTGCTGCGGGTGTTCTTGGTCTTGCGATCCTGTTGCTGTTTTGTTGCTCCCTGATGGTTCGCTCACCAGGCTTGCGAGGAGGAGAAGGCGGAGGGCCACAAGCACCACCATCATCATAAGCAGCACAAGCACAACCATGAGGAGGACGGGGAGCGCCATGACAACTGCGAGGTGGGAGGAGTGGTGGGGGCTGGGGCGGGATATGTGGTTTGTGCTGGCAGTGTTTGTGCTTTGGTTGGTCGAGCGAAGTGGGGTAAATTCTGAAGAGGAGTTCTTGCTGGGAATTTAGCTTGGTAGGGCCTCACCTTCTTGCCTCTGGGTCACTAGTGTGTGAGATGTTGAGCTTGCAGTGGGGTCATCATGATCACCTGCCTGGTCACGTTAAGCCACGTTGTTGAAATGATGGCCATGCCGGCTAAGAGAAGCTTGTGAACAAAGGCCCGAAAAGGTCTCTCACGTTTAATTATGGATGAGTGCTGCGTAAGTTTTCCTTGTTGCCTCATTGTACTGCCGTACTGATTGCATCATCGATTGTTTCCACGCCGATTGCTTCCACTTTAACGATGGTGGGGTGGTTTCTGGCGGGTCCATTACCGCTCCTACAGGCGTGTGAGGAAACGGAGGGAGACGATCACAAGCACCATCACCACCACCATCACCATCACCACCACGAGCGCGGGGAGACACGGGCCGCCACTCGCTTTGGCATCCGCAACTTTGTATACTCCCGCCGGCGTCCCTTCCACCCGCAGAGGTAAGAAAAAACGTTGTCCACAGGAGGTCAAGCAAACTGGGTCTTGGCATCACGACATGGCATCGCGACGTTGCAGACTTTTGCTGTCTTTGCCGTTTTGCCAGCGTTTACGCTACCCGGGCTATACCGGTTTCGTGTGCTATGTATGACAACGATGTACGACAACTATGTACGGAGACAACTGTCGTAATTCCAGCTGCGGCCATAGGGGTGTGTGTATATATGTTGTCTTCCAGGGAAGTTTATCCTCAAAGCAAAGATCTGCACACCACACTTGTCACTGATTTCCGGACTTCTATGTTTGCCAACGCTAATAAGGGGCTCTGCGTGCTTAATGTCGCCCTGTAGTATGCCACCCAACCTTCCGGATTTGTCCCACCCAAACCTCCGGCCTTCCAATCTCCGCACCTGTACCCATAGGCTGAAGGAGATGGTTCTCAAGTGGCTACCCGTGACAGTGAACCAGGCCATTGACGGGGAGGCGCCCGAGGAGGGGGATAGCCCCATCAAGACGGGTGCGTGGACAACCGCACGCGGACGTGCTTGTGTGTAGTGTGTGTGTGTGTGCTTGAAGGAATGTAATAAGGAGTGCAATCGCTCAACAATTGCATATGCAGCTTAGGCGGTAAGGCAAAGAAGACACTTGCGCACACCGTTTTGCTTCGGTTAGACATGCATGACTTTTAGTTAATTGGATAGTGCTGGCTTTGGATGAATACAGGTTAGGCAATAATTGAGGCACGAAGAAAAAGGGCAATCTGGGAATGGGGGAGGGGAAAACGTTTGCTAGTGTGGTGTACATGGCCGCATGGCGCAGCTGGGAGTGTGTTTAGGTTGGAAAAGAAAGGCTTGGCGCGCGTTCATTCCCGCATTTTCCGTGTCTCAATACGTTGCTGTGCTAGTTGTCCAGGTTTGTGTTTCATGCAGTGGTCCATCATTCCAGGATGCAGCACTTCCACCCCTTCTCGGACGTCGGCAGTTGATCCTTTGTTTTAAGCAGAGTTAATTCCAATGGCCCAGTCCTTTTCATTCGGCCCTCCGACTGGCGCAGCTCGCCAGCAGCAGCTCAGAACTGCCCATGTTTTACCTTTCCACGACATTCTTTGCTAAGCATATCCGACAGCCTATTCCTTTCCAAATTTTCACTTCTTCGTGCGAGGTACGCGTCCGGCCCTTTTTTGCTTTTAAAATTGTAATCACTGTGCTCGTCTTTCCTTCTTCCATCTTTGCGCAGTGATGCGCTCCAAGGGCTTCATGTGGCTGTCCTCCAGCCACACCACCGCCTACTACTGGAGCCACGCGGGACAGCACTTTGAGATTCGTGACGAGGGCGACTGGTGGGCGGCGGTGCCGTCGGAAGACTGGCCCGCGGATGCGGCGCAGAAGGACATCATCCTCAACGTAGGTGTTAGTGGGGGGCAAGAGATGGAGCGGATACGCATGGAGAGCCGTTTAATCCCCATCTTTTTCAATCTGTGTTTGACGAGGCCTCCTCCTTCCTCCTCCCCTCTGTGCCCGTGTGCCCCCGAGTGATTTGCCTAACACGCGTCGACAGCAGTTGTGTCATCAGTCCCTTACAGGAGTTTCTACCTGTGCAATCCCATCCTTTGCGACTCGTGTGCACTTCTCTCTGTCCCTCCGTTCCTTTAACGTCAAATCAGCGCGAGTGGATGGGTCGTTTCGGGCTTGTTTAGAGAGTCTGCATTGTTTGGCTTACGCTTTCCTAGGGTACCTCAAAACCTGACTCCTTGCTATTTGTATTAATGACTCCCGCAACGTAGCAAGCATCATCAACATTCCGTTCTCTCGAATATGAATCTCGAAATTCCTTCACCGTTTTGTTTCAGCATTGCACGGCCCACACTCTGCCTTCCCATTTTCGATTGGGGTTTCCTTTCCTTTCCCGTTTACTTATCCTACCGGCTTGCTAAATGTTCCATTTTTTGTTTTCCTTGCTTTTATTTGCAAGGACTTCGACGACGCAACCGACATGGGAGATCGCCGGCAGGAGATCGTGTTCATTGGAGTCAACATGGACGAGGTAGGTCGTGGGGCGGATGTGGGTTGCGGGGTTTGCTGAGGCGCTTTGTTGGGTCCTCCACTGGCCTCAATTTTGGTGCTGCTGCTGTCTCTCTTTCCCCTCTTACTAAGTGCAGGCCACATGCATCTTTCATACTGTGTGCGCGCCACCGGACAAACCCGTTTGTCTCCTTCTGGGTCCTACCTGTACTTAATTCCTTTCTAGAGATATTTCTCCCTCTTCCTGCTCCTTTCTGGATGTTTCGTCCTCAACCACGGACAGAGCTCTCCTGTCCTTCCCGGTCACTTCTGATGTCCATGTCGGTCTCCATTCTCCGTCCCCTCGCTTGTCTGGTCCTCAACTTCCGACCTTAAAATCTCTTCAGGCTAAGATCAGCGCCCAGCTGGACGGTGCGCTGTTGACAGACGAGGAGGTGGCCAAGTACAAGGAGCGCTGGGCTGCTCAGGCCGACCCACCTCACATCGAGGTGACCACAATACAGGGAACACAGGAGGGGCCGCTGCTAGTGTGGGCGTGAGGTGAACGGAGGCATGCGTGTAGTGGCCTATGGAGAGGCGGAAAGCGAGGAAAACTCGAGCTGAAATGGCCGGAGCAATGGGTTTGTGAAGTCCTTGGATGGGCATGAAGAGCGGCCGCCACGCAGAAGCAGGAAGATAGGCCGCTGTGCAGCTAAGCAGACCCGAGGGTGGCCATCTGCCGTTGTCAGAGACAAAGTTTGATTGAGACAGTTTGATCGATGGCCTCTGACTCGCTCGTGTATAGCTGTGCAGTAATTTGCCTGAGGCACAGCTGCCATGCACGACTACATAGTCATTGTCGGAGCGGGCCGAGTCACTCTCCCGTTGATATTACTTTCCCCAGCCTCAGCAGTAGGCTCCGGAGCGCCTTGCGCGATTGCTGGGTTGTTTTATTACTTGCTGAATGCTGTGATTGAGCTGCAATGGCGTTTCAAGCTCTGTATCCTCCATGCTCCTCGTCTTCGTGAACCCGCAGCCTGCATGAACCCTTCCTCACAAGTTTTACTGTGGGCACATCTCTTGACTCGCTGCATTGCTTCCATGAGAGAGGATAAACATCTGACCGGGTACAGCCCGTTTCGCTGACGGCATCCCTTTCGCCCCGCTCGCTTCATGTGCTGACGCTTACAGGTGGAAGCCCGCCGAGCTGCCAAGCGCGCCAAGGCGGCGGAGGTTTGAGAGCTCTTCCTGCCAAGCAGCTGCGCAGCAATGGACTTAAGTAGTCTCAGCACATCATGAGATGGCGGGCATCGCGACATCTTCTGCTTGTTCGACCTCTTTTCGTTGTACATCCTTGGGAGGGGCTCGACTGCCCAAGTCGTCATCAGCTGGTTTGCACGTTATTGAGGCTTTCCGCATCCTCTCGTCTGTTCCTGTTTTAGACTGTGAAAGGGATGGGAGGAAGGGGTTTATACATCGGTCACGCATGACACCAATATACTCGTTTTATGGGGCTTTGAGGGTGGGTGATATTCGATTTGCGAAGTGAGGATCGTTGCTCTGGCGACAATTGGGATTTAGTGGGGGAGGGGGGCCCTAGCGAGATTTGAGTGCTGGCTGCTGGAAGGCTGTAGAAACCGGATGTGCAGTGTTGCGGTGTGGTGTAGGCATGCGCTCCCAACTGTTTTAAGTTTAACCAGCTTTTTAGGGGACACAGGTGGGTAAGGCTGGCTTTGTAGGCGGGGCGGACGCTTGTGCGTGGTTACTAGCTATTGCTTCTCCGACTGCTGCTGGATGCACGCGAGGCTTGTTCTTGCCCGTGATGGTTAGGTACGATGGGGATGTGTGTATCGACTGGGCATTGATCCTCCGGGTGTCAAGGCTTCTATGGGATCACTGAAGGAAGGATGGTTAATAGGGAAGGCTGCTCTGCGCAATTTGCAGTTTGGCCGTGTTGCTTTGCTGCATGACCGTCGGTATAGTTTCTGAAAGGCGGTGAGCTGTTTGCGTGACAATTATGACGGTCATGGTGGTCTGTGCAGATGTGGAAGAGGCGTCACTTGAGGAGTCGCTCTGGATGCCGGGATTGTGGAAAGGTCCGTGCGCGACCTGGAAGTAGATTGCTTTGGGAAGGGGACAAGGGGTATGGAGGTGGACTGCGGTTGCAACATGTACGACAGGTGGCTGGTCGGCCTTGTGTCGAAATCAGATCCGCACACTTGATAGACCTTGGGAGGCCTGGAGGGTTTTCACGTGACGGATACTCAATGGATTTATAAGTTTGCCTGGTGGCGTGCCATGTTGCTTACGTGCGGTACCAGCATACAGTATTGTTATATAGAGGGGGCTCGCTAGGGGGCACAATGACACCCGGGGCTCAATCTGGCTCGCCTCGTGGCTGTACGATAATTGTAACGACGCATGATGCGTTATTTTGTTACACTACGGCTCGAGACGCATCTATGAGTATGAGCATCCATTTGAAAGGATTTGTAGCGCGTCGACCATTGCGACAGAGCCTTGATTTGAGAGGAGTGCGCATATTGAGGCAATGACAAAGTGCAGCATTCGTGGGGTATTGCAAGCGCTAGTGCGTGACTCTGCATAACCGCGTCGCAAGGGATGGACCAGAATGCCAGAGGGTGCTGAGCCAGGAATGTTAACATCGGCCATAATCTTCAAATCTCCACGGAGAGTGCGTCCTGGAAACGACGGCTCAGCCAAAATAGGTATAGGCTGACGTAAGGAAGGCTACAGACACATTTCGCGCGTTGCAGAACTTAGCACATTTTTGGGCGGGGCCCCAGCGCGAAGCGCCCAGGGGGGCCCCGACCTGTAGGATTGCCCATGTCCGTGCGTGCGTGTGGCCGTGTGGCCGTGTGTGTGTAACGGACCAAACATAATATCTCGCCCGGCTGAAACGCGTTATTGGTACTGTAAAGCATTCTCTATCGCAAGGTATCTCGCCTGTAGCCAACAAAAATCGTATGAGCACAAATGAACACAAATGACTTTGGCTGCCTCAATTGACCGAGGCCAAAGCCACATCAACGCCTCTCGGGCTAAATTTAATCTCAAAAGGTACCGCGTATCTCATGTTTGAATTCTGAGATGACAGCGTATGATAACTTGTACACCATGGTAACACAAGCTGTTACCATTTGCCCGCACGGGCATTCCGACTTGCCACCAGCAGGCCGACAAATTTGCTTACATTTCTCTATGAAATACGCAAGCTGCTCATTTGTACATTTACTTTAGCCAATGGTCGGGGCCTCCGGAGATTTGCGGTGTGCCGCGATGAAGCTCGCGGCTATGGGGCGGATTCGGGGCGGATTCGGGGATAAACATCACAGACAGCACCGAAATTCACCCAGCTTTCGTTACCATTCGCCCGCACGGGCATTCCGACTTGCGGTCTGCCGCACTGTCCATGCGGCATGCACCCGGGATGGATGCGATTCGCGTGGAGCCCGCAGGCGGTGCTGACGATTCCGCTGGTGCAAGCTTAGCTCCCACACCATCAGCACTGCTGCAACAAAGCACATCTCCCACCGCGTTGACACTACCCATCAATTGCCACACGTGCCGCGCTAGCTACCGGCCTATACGGATACAGGGGCCCCGCCTTTTTTCCGGCTTCGAGGAAGCCGACACCCGACTTGTCATTTCACGAAGCCTGCATAAACACAATTAAGGGAGCATGCTATGATACACCATATCATAAGCTCTCCAATGAATAGCAGCGCTTACGGGCTGTCTGACACAGTTGCCGCTTTGCTCGGAAAGCAGCTCAGAGGAGCGGGACAGACCGATAGCCGGGACGCACTGCAATGTTTCCGTAGCCTGATGGAGACCTGCAAGCAAAGATATGGCGGTACCTTCGGGGAAGTACCCTAGTAGCTGCCTGGCCCGCCGAAGCCCGCCGAAGGCCGCCGAACTGTTAATTTTTGCCTGACAGTAGTGTTGGTATGTATACTCTTTTTGCTTGTATACTGTTTTTATCGACAAACAAACATATTCAACCCTAAACATTATAAGAAAATGCCGCTTATGCGCCTACCTTTTCCATATGTCGATTACCGAGACCCGCCTACTCTCTGAGCAGGAGCTTCGAGGCAGTATCTCAACAGGAAGCTGCTACCTGTTGGACACGTTGGCTTGCCCACCTAGAAGTTGGCTTGCCCACCTAGAAGGTGTTGTAGCTTAGATGCGGCAGGAGCAAAGCGAGTATAGCCTCTAAGCTAGGTTATGTACGGCAGCCGTATGGCTTGCTGAGATTTCGAATTTACTATTTCAGCTGACAGCTCCATAGTTCCGGCATTCTGCCTACACTATTGGAGCTTATTATTGTTGCTCTCACTTCCCCCCCCCCCGCCCTCAGTGTCCCTCGTTTATAAGCGGCAGGCTCGGCCCAGTTGGAGACCTGGTGATTAGGCAGTCCCCTCGGAGCGCCAGACGCACAGCTGTACAGCGATTACCGCACGGCAAATAAGTGCCTATAGAGTATCGTTGCGCGCTAGGAATGCCGCCTGGCCAGCCCCGTTCGTGCGTCGCTGACGCTTCAGGTTTGCCCTCGGGGCGGGTGACCAGTGGACGCAGTCATCAATGCTGCGTTTTAGTTGTCTAGTGCTGTGCGTCAGTTCTTTCGGCCGTGCCGGTGTGGCCGCGCTGGACAGCGCTGCGTGCGCTCAGACCGCGCCGTGTGGCGCTAGACCGCGCTTCGGCGCACACGCGCCCTGGCGCTCCGAGAGCAGCAATTAGTTCTGCAGTAGTGTAAGGCCTTTGGCATGAAGGCTATAGGACATAATTCAAGAACCTAGATGTTGGATGAAATGGACGGGCATGCTCGGACTGAGACACATTTACTCTTTGAGCAATCCGGGACGGATGTCGTAAAACGAGGCGCTGCGTTCGGTGCCTTGGCGCGGTGTTATTGAATAACAGAGAAGATATGGTAAAATGCAACGCGCGGAAGTCCGGAAGATGTGCAGTGTGAAGAAGTGGCCGAGCATAAGGCGGTTACAAAAGTTCGCATGACGCAAATCGACCAGACATCTGCAGATGTCAAATGCCAAATACAGAAGTACGGAGGGCCCTATGCCAACCACGGATATCACACCAGGACGAGACAGTCCGAGTTTTGGCCATTCCAGCACAGAATGCAGAGTCAGACAACAGGTACCAACTAAGCTTTATTAAGACGGATTACAGAAAATAGACGACGAGAAAGACTAGAAAAAGTCGAGGTCGAAATCGCTTGACGAGTGATGTTAGATTGCCTTTATCTTTGGTTTTGCCTACAATAGAACGCCGTCTCTTATATATGAGAAGACAACAACAACGGCGACGCGCAGATCGACATTGCGGGCCAACGGCATCCATGCAAGTAAGTGAAGCGCGCGGGCACTGCGCGGGTGGTTGGGTTGGTTCGGCCGTGAGTAGAGGCACCTGAATAGTGGGTTCTGTTGCTTGTCGGTGGGCGGGGGAATTCTAGTTGGGTTCGCGAGGTCCGTAGGTCAGTAGGAAAGGTGGTTTTATCTCGGCCTCCCGCAGTTGGCGAGGCTTTAGCTGGGAGTCCGTTTTGCCGGGAGTAGCTCTTGGTTGGCAAGAGGTTGCGAGGGGCTTGATCGGCGCCCTTTGTCTTGAGTTCGCCTGATTTACCCTGGTATCCTCGCGAGTCGCCAGATAGCCCGGTGCAGGATACTTACCAACATAACAGCTACCCTACGTG
>NW_003307643.1:274386-277508 GCF_000143455.1 Volvox carteri f. nagariensis
CGGTCCGCTAAGTGCGGCACAAATGCATGACACGCGGCTGCGGAAGGCAGTGCGCTTAGGAAGCCCGCCGCGGCGGCATGCCGAATTGAAGGCGTTGATTTAGGAGCATATAGACAGCAGCCGCGGGAGGCGGTGTGCTTGTAGAAAAGCCGCCGCGGCGGTCCGCTAAGTGCGGCACAAATGCATGACACGCGGCTGCGGAAGGCAGTGCGCTTAGGAAGCCCGCCGCGGTGGCATGCTGAATTGAAGGCGTTGATTTAGGAGCATATAGACAGCGGCCGCGGGAGGCGGTGTGCTTGTAGAAAAGCCGCTGCGGCGGTCCGCTAAGTGCGGCACAAATGCATGACACGCGGCTGCAGAAGGCAGTGCGCTTAGGAAGCCCGCCGCGGCGGCACGCCGAATTGAAGGTGTTGATTTAGGAGCATATAGACAGCGGCCGCGGGAGGCGGTGCGCTTGTAGAAAAGCCGCTGCGGCGGTCCGCTAAGTGCGGCACAAATGCATGACACGCGGCTGCGGAAGGCAGTGCGCTTAGGAAGCCCGCCGCGGCGGCACGCCGAATTGAAGGTGTTGATTTAGGAGCATATAGACAGCGGCCGCGGGAGGCGGTGCGCTTGTAGAAAAGCCGCTGCGGCGGTCCGCTAAGTGCGGCACAAATGCTATGACACGCGGCTGCGGAAGGCAGTGCGCTTAGGAAGCCCGCCGCGGTGGCATGCTGAATTGAAGGCGTTGATTTAGGAGCATATAGACAGCGGCCGCGGGAGGCGGTGTGCTTGTAGAAAAGCCGCTGCGGCGGTCCGCTAAGTGCGGCACAAATGCATGACACGCGGCTGCGGAAGGCAGTGCGCTTAGGAAGCCCGCCGCGGCGGCACGCCGAATTGAAGGTGTTGATTTAGGAGCATATAGACAGCGGCCGCGGGAGGCGGTGTGCTTGTAGAAAAGCCGCTGCGGCGGTCCGCTAAGTGCGGCACAAATGCATGACACGCGGCTGCAGAAGGCAGTGCGCTTAGGAAGCCCGCCGCGGCGGCACGCCGAATTGAAGGTGTTGATTTAGGAGCATATAGACAGCGGCCGCGGGAGGCGGTGCGCTTGTAGAAAAGCCGCTGCGGCGGTCCGCTAAGTGCGGCATGAAATGCATGACACGCGGCTGCGGAACGCAGGGCACAGGAAGCCCGACCTCTATGGTCACGCCGAATTGAAGGTGTTCCCTTTGGCCGTAAGTTTACTTCATCACTTATCTCGTTGGAAGTGCGAGGTAGGATGGTGCTTATAGGCGATTTGTCAGCCCTTGAGCCCTCGGCTCGTACTAGGGTGGTTTGCAGGTACGGGGAACGCACCCACGGACATGTAACAACAACAAGTGCGGCACAAATGCATGACAAGCGGCTGCGGAAGACAGTGCGCTTAGGGAGCCCGCAGTGGCGGCAAGCCGAACGGAAGGCGTTGATTTAGGAGCATATAGAAGGTGACAGCGGAGGGCGGTCCACTTGTAGAAACACCGCTGCGGCAGTCCGATAGTGCGGCACCAATTGCATGATAAGAGGCTGTAGAAGGCAGCGCACTTAGGAAGCCCGCCGAGGCGGCACACCGAACTGACGGCTTTATGATTTAAGAATGTGTAGACGGCGACCACGGAAGGCGGCCCGCTTGTAGAAAAGCTGCTGCGGCAGTCCTCAGAATACGGCACTAAAATGCCTGACAAGCGACTGCGGAAAACAGCACGATTAAGAAGCCCACCGCGGCGGCACACCAAATGGGAGGCGTTGTGACCTAGGAGGATATAGACAGCGACCGCGGAAGGCGGTGCGCTTGTAGAAAACTGCTGTGGTGGCCCGCAAAGCGCGGCACAGAATGCATGACGAGCGGCGGTGAAAGGCAACGCGATTAGGAAGCCTGCCGTGGCGGCACGCCAAACCGAAGGTTTGGTATGGGAACTTGTAGACAGCGACCACAGAAGGCATCGCGCTTGTAGCAAACCGCTGGGGTGGTCCACTGAGTTCGGTTCACAAGAGGCTGCAGGAGGTAGCGTTCTTGAGTAACCCGCAGTGATGGCTTGCCGGATTACAGGCGTGGCGATTTAGGAGTATGTCAACAACGATCACAGAAGGCGGTGCACTTGTAGAAGGGAGACGGGGAGAGACACGTCTCAGACACGGGACCAGGAGTACCAGACACGAAGCGGGGTACAGAACGAGCCACAGCTATTAGAAGGCCGTTACTGTTCCCCATAAAACCCCATAAAGGGCCGACCCACTGATGGAGACCATAAGGGTAGTTGCCCGAGTAAGGTGTGGAAAAGCCAGAAATAAACAATCGTATCAAACGCCCTTGCCTGGGAATGTTTTTCAGCTAGGCGGCTGAAGAATGCATTAGCATCTTTCTGTATGAGGAGGGGCGGAGGCCAATACAAACGTCATTGGTTGGCCCATCAGGAAACCAGAGGCAAGGATGCCGTGAGGGGAGAAGGGCGCTACAAAACGTCAAGGCCTGCCCAGGCGCAGGCTACGGGAGTACCAGGGAGGGCCGCTAGACTGCTGGGGCCAGTGAAGGTTACCCTGTTAAAACGCAAGGCACGGCCATAGGAGCAGAGAAAAATTGGCCGAGAACTACCGGAGCAGTCGGCTTCCCCGAGCAGTAGGGAATCGGCGAGTGGCAGTGACGAAGATATGCAACCCGGGCGGACGACCAGGGCCAGGAGGGCGGAATCGGAGGACATACGCCAGGCTAGAGCCGAAGGGTCATCCGCTGCCGGCAGACAAGCGGAAAGGGACATCCGGTCCGAATCCAGGGGCCCGGTCGGGCAACAAGTGGATTGGCGAGCCTTGGGGAAAGACGTTGGCTGCAAAACACGGAGACAAGGCCATGTCACTCAGAGGCACGTTCGAGCCCAACGCGGCCTCAGACCCAGGAGCGATAGTGGCATTACGAATCGGAGGATTTTGGGCTCCGAGGACGGCAGTCAACTTTTGTGGGGCGGGGCAAAGAACTTATGGTGATCGGTCTGACGGACGCGCTGGAACAGTTTTTCTGGCGGGTAGGGCAGGATCTCTGCGATGGATACACGAATCACAGGAGGCGAGGCTACGACGTAGACTGACACCCCTTATCGAAGAGATAGCAGAAC
>NW_003307643.1:277558-297768 GCF_000143455.1 Volvox carteri f. nagariensis
GGGATCTGTACATTACGCGCCACCAGTCGTTTGGGTTTACCCAATAGAAGAGCGCACTTGTGTCGGTACAGCGGTGTGGTGTGTACGACACTCATGGGCTAGTTTCAGAGCGTGCGTGTACAGGAGCATGTACAGGAAGATAGGTGTTTTGTTATGATTATTTGCGGCAGCCTGTGGAAGCAGTCCCATTGGACATTTTATGGGTGTGCAAGTTAGTGTTATGTACATATGACGGGATGTCAAGCGGACGGCAGGCTGTTGTTCTTCTTCTGCATGGTTTCCGAGCATGCATACGCGAGCATGCATACGGTGGGACAGAGCGCTTGGTGCCAAGCATGTTAAACGAACGTTGCGAAAGCTGTGCGACGTGTAACAGTCGAGGAAAGGTTGCGTCACAGATGTCACGGATACCGTTTTTGGTTAGATAACGGCACCACCGACGTGGTAAAGGAGTGCAGCGGGTAACACAAGCATATGTACAGCCTTACAGCCTTTCTATCCCTATCCTCCGGGGTATCAATCCCAATCCAGGCCCAAGGCAATCTCAATCCAACGGTAGCGTCTATCTCAATCCAACGGTACTACACTCTCAATCCAACGGTAACCCGATCTCAATCCACCTCGGTCTCAATCTCAATCCCTCCACAGTCAATCTCAATCCCCCCGTCAGTCTATCTCAATCCCCGGTTGATCTATCCCAATCCTGGCGACCACCCTACCAACTCAATCCAACCGTACTTGCCATCCCTCCTCGGATGACAAGGAAGACAACTTGTCCGGTTTGAAACTGTGAAGATAGAACTCCGAGAAAGTTTGATTTATAATTAGGGTTTAAGTTAACTCCTTCCGCTTTCCATCCTTGCCACCCTTTAGTGGGTTACACTCGATAGGCTGATCTTCAATTTCTGAAATTGTAGTAGATGGTCGCTGGAAAGGCCTTCTCAAAATGCTGGCTGGGCACTTTAGGGCGCATTTATAGGCTATGTAATTGTAATTGTAATTGAAATTGTAATTGTAATTGTAATATTACAGAGTGGGAGGCTTCTGGGCCGCTTTATCACATTGTAAGTTCTACGATTTTATCACCTTATAGCACCATCTGTTGTAATTCCGGTCAGACTTCCTAGGCTTTTATAGCTTGTTGTCGCGATAAGCGTTGTACTACGATTGGTGTGATTCATAGTTGGGTCTTATCGTACGGAGTTGATCTATTGGTACTATTTGTACCCTGAGGCAAGACTTCTCTAACAAGCTGATTGTAACAACTATTGCTCATTGGGACTTTGGAGTGTCCTTCGAGATAGGGCATAGTGTCAGCTCGCTTATCCAGCTCGTGCTTAACTGGATCTTGTGTCAGCTATTTCTGGCTATTTACGAATAGTCACAACGGGTTATGAGCCCCGCTTGACGTTGCGGTGGCTGCAGTGATCGTACGCTTTGTTGAGCGCATACATTTTAAACACCCATTTCTGAGTCATACGTGATTCTTTGAAAGAATGTCCGACATTGCTGGTTGGAGAGATATGCTGATTGTTGTGACTATTCGTAAATAGCCAGAAATAGCTGAGACACGATCCAGTTAAGCACGAGCTGGATAAGCGAGCTGACACTATGCCCTATCTCGAAGGACACTCCAAAGTCCCAATGAGCAATAGTTGTTACAATCAGCTGAATAAAGAAGTCTTGCCTCAGGGTATAAATAGTACCAATAGATCAGGTCCGTACGATAAGACCCAACTATGAATCACACCAATCGTAGTACAACGCTTATCGCGACATCAAGCTATAAAAGCCTAGGAAGTCTGACCGGAATTACAACACTCCCCCGCGGACAGACTTCCATACAACAAATAACTACTCAGCTATTTCATAAGGCACAGCGGTGATGGCTGAAGTGGAATAAACCCAAGAAAAATTGAACCGTCGCCAAGAGAGAAAAACAACCCAGATGTAGAACGCCATCAAGCCAAGTCCGAATCGCAACAATCCTTCGACGTTTAAGTTGTCGAGGAAAAAGATACCGACATTCTGAGTACTCGACAAAATGCGATACTTTAGAGCTGCTTCTACTGAACTCCAATGCGCCGAAGCTAGAGCTTCCACGTTGAAAAAGATATCAGGACGTGAACATATCAACAAATAAAGCAAATAGAGCAGATGAAGCATGAGGAGAGAGTTAGGCTGTTTAGCCCAAGTGTAAGAACGCGTAGCAGCAAGGGGGGCGGAGATACTAGCAGCTATAACTTCTCCCTCAATCTCAGCTGCCTCCAGCTCAGCTGCCTCCACCTCAGCTGCCTCTGCCTCCAACTCAGGTTCCTCCCCCTCATTGAAAACTCCCTCATCGTACTCCTCTTCCCCCGCATCTTCCTCCAGCAGAGGGGGAAGGTCCTCCTCAGTGTCCATGCCGGCCTCATCCGCATTTCCCGCGGGGGCTCCAGCAGCAGGAACAATGGGAGCAACACCTGCATTACCCACGCCGGCCTCTCCTGCCTCTTCCGCAGGGGCACCAGCAGCATGAGCAACCACAGGGACAACCCTGCCGGCCTCACCCGCCTCTTCCGCAGGGGCACCAGCAGCAGGGACAAACCAATAATCAGACGCAGATGCCTCAGTAACGCCGTTGCGGCCACGAAAATGAAACTTATCCTCATGAAAATCGACGTTTCGAGACACAATAATACGTCCATCACCAACCAAGATCCGATATGCCTTTGAGTTCGGCTCGTATCCTAGGAAGGTGCCTCTATAGGCCCTTGGATCGAGTTTGCCACCCTGACCCCTGGGAACCTGAACATATGCTATGCAGCCAAATACCTTAAACCAAGACACATCAGGAATCTCCCCCGTTAACAACTCATACGGGGTTTTCGATTTCCCCGAAACAGGTGAACGATTTCTGACAAAAGATGCAACACTCAAAGCCTCATTCCAAAACTTCTTAGGTACCGAAGACTCCACCAGCAACGTCCTAACCTCATCCAACAAAGTACGATTTAACCTTTCCGCTTTACCATTCTGTTGGGGGATGTACGGGGCGGAAAATTCATGCCTAATACCCCGTTGTTTGCAGAATTCCTTTATTTTTGCGTTCACGAATTCGCCACCTCCGTCGGTTCGCATGCCCTGTAAAATAGAGCCACTTTGAACTTGTAGCAAATTTACGCCCCTCTCAATGAAGTCCGGGACATCAGACTTATGCTTAATGGGCTGCACCAACGACACCCCAGTATAGTCATCCAACAGAGTGACGAAATACCTATGGCCACTCGAGGACACAGGCAAAGGACCACATACATCTAAATGCACCAACTGCAACGGTCTCTTAGTTACCGTTGGGATGACAGACTCAACAGGCCTGGAGGATTCCACAGCGGGTACCGCACTACTCATGAACTTGTAAAGGCCTGACGCACATTTAGTAGCAGAGATGTGCGTGCCTCCCCTCGATATAACTGCCTCCGAGTCCTCAAAGCTAATCCTAAAGCCCTTGTTCGTCAGGACCGAAACAGAGATCAGGTTATGCTTAAAATTTGGCACGTAAAATACTCCCTCAATCGTGATGTTAGGAGCATGGGTCGGCACCACATTGCCGTAACCCTCGGCCTGCAGCACGTTCCCGTTACCGACCTCTATCGTAATAGACAAATCCGGGTCAATCCGGCAGTAGTTATGGAGGATACTTCGGTCGCCCGTAACATGGTATTTGCTACCGGAATCTAACCACCACGGGTTCTCGGGGTACTGCGAAACTACCCTCTGAATCATCTCTATAAATGGAGCCCGCCCCAAAGCTACGGACGCGCTCCTAGGAGGATTACAAACGTAGTAATCGAGACTCTCCTCATCTCTAGTCTGCTGGGGAACGAATTGCTGTTCTCGAGCCACCAGCGTAAGCGCAACGACCTCCGGTTTCCGTTCGGTGCTCCTAGGGAAACCCTGCCGCTTGCGATAACACTTCTCCGACAGGTGACCCGTCTTCCCACACCAGTCGCACCGCAACTCCGACCCACCGTTCGAACGACCCGAGCCTGAAGGACCAGAGCCGCTGGCCTTCATTGAACAGTCCCTCGCGTAGTGGTTTCCGCCACAGACGAAGCAGCTAACCCTACGGCCACCGCGTCCGGCGTATAATGCCATCGCCGTGTCTGGCTCGGTCCTCCTTGAAGTTAGACGATTTGCCTCCGCAGCCAAAAGCTTCTCCTTTAGCTCCTGAAAGTTCTTCGGATAAGAGGACGTAACAAAAATTCTCTTCTCCGTCTCATACAAAGCATCGGGCAGGCCACGAACAACTAACACAATCGCATTTTTCTCCGAAATGCAAAAATCTTTATACCTATTCAACTTCTCGTACATACTGACCGCGCGGGTCAGATAGTCGTGCACTCTCTCGTCATGGTGCATCGTAATAGAGTGGAAAGATTGTGAGACTGCGCCCAACTCAGCCTCATTCAGCTGCCCAGCCCACTGCTCAAGGCCCGCCCAGAGATCCTTAGCATTGGTGGTCGACTCGATAAGAATCTTGTGTTCGACAGACGCAAGCCGAAGGATTATCAGTGCCCGAGCCTTCCTTATCTTTCGCAACTCCTTCTCCCGCTCCGTAGGATCCTCGGGTAAAACGTAGTCCTGGCGGACGACTGACGCCAGATCCTCACACTCCAAGATGGCCTTCATCTTGATGAACCAGTCGCCAGAGTTGGCGACCATTAGCACATCTCTCCAACCAGCGATGTCGGACATTCTTTCAAAGAATCACGTATGACTCAAGAAATGGGTGTTTAAAATGTATGCGCTCAACAAAGCGTACGATCACTGCAGCCACCGCAACGTCAAGCGGGGCTCATAACCTGTTGTGACTATTCGTAAATAGCCAGAAATAGCTGAGACACGATCCAGTTAAGCACGAGCTGGATAAGCGAGCTGACACTATGCCCTATCTCGAAGGACACTCCAAAGTCCCAATGAGCAATAGTTGTTACAATCAGCTGAATAAAGAAGTCTTGCCTCAGGGTATAAATAGTACCAATAGATCAGGTCCGTACGATAAGACCCAACTATGAATCACACCAATCGTAGTACAACGCTTATCGCGACATCAAGCTATAAAAGCCTAGGAAGTCTGACCGGAATTACAACACTGATGGTCGCCAATTCTGGCGATTGGTTCATCAAGATGAGGGCCATCTTGGAGTGCGAAGACCTGGCGTCAGTCATCCGCCAGGACTACGTTTTACCCGAGGATCCTACGGAGCGGGAGAAAGAGTTGCGAAAGATAAGGAAGGCTCGGGCGCTGATTATCCTTCGGCTTGCGTCCGTCGAACACAAGATTCTTATCGAGTCGACCACCAATGCTAAGGATCTCTGGGCGGGCCTTGAGCAGTGGGCTGGGCAGCTGAATGAGGCTGAGTTGGGCGCAGTCTCACAATCTTTCCACTCTATTACGATGCACCATGACGAGAGAGTGCACGACTATCTGACCCGCGCGGTCAGTATGTACGAGAAGTTGAATAGGTATAAAGATTTTTGCATTTCGGAGAAAAATGCGATTGTGTTAGTTGTTCGTGGCCTGCCCGATGCTTTGTATGAGACGGAGAAGAGAATTTTTGTTACGTCCTCTTATCCGAAGAACTTTCAGGAGCTAAAGGAGAAGCTCTTGGCCGCAGAGGCAAATCGTCTAACTTCAAGGAGGACCGAGCCGGAGATAGCGACGGCGCTATACGCCGGACGCGGTGGCCGTAGGGTTAGCTGCTTCGTCTGTGGCGGCAACCACTACGCGAGGGACTGCTCCAAGAAGGTTAGCCCTTCTGGTCCCTCAGGCTCGGGTCGCTCGAACGGTGGGTCGGAGTTGTGGTGCGATTGGTGTGGAAAGACGGGTCACCTGTCGGAGAAGTGTTATCGCAAGCGGCAGGGTTTGCCTAGGATCACCGAACGGAAACCGGAGGTCGTTGCGCTTACGCTGGTGGCCCGAGAACAGCAGTTCGTTCCCCAGCGGACTAGGGATGAGGAGAGTCTAGACTACTACGTTCGTAATCCGCCTAGGAGCGCGTCCGTAGCTTTGGGGCGGGCACCCTTCATAGAGATGATTCAGAGGGTAGTTTCACAATACCCCGAGAACCCGTGGTGGTTAGACTCCGGTAGCAAATACCATGTTACGGGGGACCGAAGTATCCTTCATGATTACTGCCGGATTGACCCTGACTTGTCGATTACGATCGAGGTTGGAAACGGGAACACACTGCAGGCTGAGGGTTACGGAAATGTGGTGCCAACCCGTGCCCCTAACATCAAGATTGAGGGAGTATTTTACGTGCCTAACTTTAAGCATAACCTGATCTCTGTTTCGGTTCTGACGAACAAGGGTTTCAGGGTTAGCTTTGAGGACTCGGAGGCAATTATATCGAGGGGTGGCACCCACATCTCTGCTACTAAATGTGGGTCAGGCCTTTACAAGTTCATGAGTAGTGCGGTACCCGCTGTGGAGTCCTCCAGGACTGCTGAGCCTGTCATCCCTTCCTTCTCTGCGAAGGTCTTAGATACTGAGACACCGGAGCTGTGGCACCGACGTCTTTGCCATTTGGGAATTTCGAACATGAAGAGGTTGGTGCAGGAGGGTCTGGTTAAGGGTTTGAGTATTAACGCCGCTCAGTTGAGAGCTTTCGAGATTAGGAGTTGCGAGCCTTGTGTGGTGGGAAAATTTAGCCGTGATCCTTTTCCCACATCTACAACGGAAACTAAGAGACCGTTGCAGTTGGTGCATTTGGATGTATGTGGTCCTTTGCCTGTGTCCTCGAGTGGCCATAGGTATTTTGTTACTTTGTTAGATGACTATACTGGGGTGTCGTTGGTTCAGCCCATTAAGCATAAGTCTGATGTTCCGGACTTCATTGAGAGGGGCGTAAATTTGCTACAAGTTCAAAGTGGCTCTATTTTACAGGGCATGCGAACTGACGGAGGTGGCGAATTCGTGAACGCAAAAATAAAGGAATTCTGCAAGCAACGGGGTATTAGGCATGAATTATCCGCCCCGTACACCCCCCAACAGAACGGTAAAGCGGAAAGGTTGAATCGTACTTTGTTGGATAAGGTTAGGACGATGCTGGTGGATTCTTCGGTACCTAAGAAGTTTTGGAATGAGGCTTTGGGTGTTGCATCTTTCGTTAGAAATCGATCACCTGTTTCGGGGAAATCAAAAACCCCGTATGAGTTGCTGACGAGTGAGGTTCCTGATGTGTCTTGGTTTAAGGTATTTGGTTGCATAGCATACGTTCAGGTTCCCAGGGGTCAGGGTGGAAAACTCGACCCAAGGGCCTATAGGGGCACCTTCCTAGGATACGAGCCGAACTCTAAGGCATACCGGATCTTGGTAGGTGATGGGCGTATTATTGTGTCTCGAAACGTCGATTTTCATGAGGACAAGTTTCATTTTCGTGGTCGCAACAGCGTTACTGAGGCATCTGCGTCTGATTATTGGTTTGTCCCTGCTGCTGGTGCCCCTGCGGAAGAGGCGGGTGAGGCCGGCAGGGTTGTCCCTGTGGTTGCTCATGCTGCTGGTGCCCCTGCGGAAGAGGCAGGAGAGGCCGGCGTGGGTAATGCAGGTGTTGCTCCCATTGTTCCTGCTGCTGGAGCCCCCGCGGGAAATGCGGATGAGGCCGGCATGGACACTGAGGAGGACCTTCCCCCTCTGCTGGAGGAAGATGAGGGGGAAGAGGAGTTCGATGAGGGGGAAGAAGAGTTCGATGAGGGGGAAGAAGAGTACGATGAGGGGATCTACAATGAGGGGGAGGAACTTGAGCTGGAAGCAGAGGCAGCTGTGGTTGAAGGAGAAGTTATAGCTGCTAGTGGAGCTGGTACCTCTGCCCCCCCTGCTGCTACTTCCGCCCCCTTAGCTGCTACGCGTTCTTCTACTAGGACCAAGCAGCCGAATTCCCTTTTTAAGGATTATGTGATGATAGCCAAAGGGGTAGAACCTCTAGAGCCTAAATCTCTAGCTGAGGCGAAGGCACGTGCGGACTGGCCCCAGTGGAAGGCGGCGATGGATGAAGAGATGAAGTCGTTGTTAGAAAATCGTACTTGGGAACTTGAGGAATTGCCTAGTGATGCTAAGAAGATTGGCTTGAAATGGGTATTTAAAATCAAGCGGGATGGGAGTGGTAATATTGAACGGTATAAGGCTCGGTTGGTAGCCAAGGGTTTTACACAGCAGAAAGATGTGGACTTTGCGGAAGTTTTTTCACCAGTTGGTAAATATGCTAGTTTTCGTGCGTTGCTCGCTGTTGTGGCGGATCGGGATCTCGAGCTTCACCAGCTCGATATCAAAACCGCTTTCTTGAATGGTGTTTTGGAGGAGGATGTATACACTGAACAACCCCCGGGATATGAGCAAGGGGGCGCTAATATTGCTTGTCACCTACGACGTTCGCTGTACGGTCTGCGACAGGCTCCGCGCACCTGGTATACACGTCTTCGTTCGGTGTTGGAGCAGATGGGATTTAAGCCCTCCACTGCGGATCCTGGTTTGTTCATCAAGACGGAGAAGGGTGAGCCCATCTATATTTTGGTATATGTCGATGATCTCCTTATTGCTTGCAAATCGGTTTCGTTGGTTGAACTTATTAAAGAGCAATTACGTAGCGTGTTCGATATGCGTGATTTAGGGGAAGCCAAGTTTTATCTGGGTTTTGAAATCCATCGTGACAGGGAGGCGCGTACTATTCGTATCTCTCAGAAGCGATATGTTGCGGAGGTTCTTTCCAAGTTCGCCATGAAGGATTCGAATAAACGGTCTACTCCTATGGATGCTAACGTGCGATTATTGTCCGATGGAGATGCACTTGATGTGTCACGTTTTCCTTATAGCGAGTTGGTGGGTAGTCTACTTTATCTGTCAGTTTGTTCGCGTCCGGATATCTCTTTTGCCGTGGGAGTTTTAGCCCGTCACATGTCTAAACCTACTGTGGCGCACTGGAGTGCCGCAAAGGGAGTTCTGAGATATCTGGCTGGCACTCAGGACGTCGGTATCTCTTTTGGAGGCAACTTGGACATCGTGGGCTTTTGCGATTCGGACTTAGCTGGGTCCGAAGGACGGCGTTCGACAACAGGGTTTGTTTTCCTGCTTGGTGGTGGAGCCATCTCCTGGTCTTCAAAGATCCAACCCACCATCGCCACATCAACCGCGGAGGCCGAGTACATGGCGGCGGCTTCTACAATTAAAGAGGCACTTTGGTTACGACATCTTCTTCTTGATCTCGGTGTACCAACTGGTGCTTTGCCCATCAAGTGTGACAGCAGCGCGTGCATCGCGATGCTTGAAAGTCCTATTTCGTCTGCTCGCACGAAGCACATTGACGTGTGTCATCACTTTGCACGTGAGCGGGTAGAACGTGGTGAGGTCAGGATGGTTAAGTGCTGCACAAAGGAGCAGCTGGCCGACGTTTTTACCAAAGCGTTGCCAAGGGAAAAGTTTAAGTTCTGTGTGGACGGGTTAGGTCTGGAGTAGTTCATTACTCTGGTCCCACAGGGTTTATTTCACTTCAGTCAACACCGCTGTGCTTATGAAATAGCTGAGTAGTTATTTGTTGTACGGAAGTCTGTCCGCGGGGGAGTGTTGTAATTCCGGTCAGACTTCCTAGGCTTTTATAGCTTGTTGTCGCGATAAGCGTTGTACTACGATTGGTGTGATTCATAGTTGGGTCTTATCGTACGGAGTTGATCTATTGGTACTATTTGTACCCTGAGGCAAGACTTCTCTATCAAGCTGATTGTAACAACTATTGCTCATTGGGACTTTGGAGTGTCCTTCGAGATAGGGCATAGTGTCAGCTCGCTTATCCAGCTCGTGCTTAACTGGATCTTGTGTCAGCTATTTCTGGCTATTTACGAATAGTCACAACACCATCCACCACTGGTAGTGGCACTACCACACTGTACTTCACCAAACGAACTGTAAGTCCAAGGCGGTGGATCCAGCCTTCAGGGACCCCTCCTCATCCATTCACCCGAACACCCGAAGAGACGGAGGGTTCGGCAATCGCCACCAATCCAACGTGCGAATCTGGTCCATCAACTGTGACCTCAACTCCACATCTCAGCAGCTAACCATAATCTCGCGTTCCCAACTAATTCGGGGGTCTCCCCGTGAATCGAATCCAGGACCTTGGACCGCTATTTACAGTAGTGTCAACCAGACCAGACTATAGATAGGCTATGTGTGTGCCATACAATACGGCAGTCGCTATAGCATGCCGGTTAATTTTACACACGCATTCCAGCCAGCACAACGGCTGATTCTGCGTTTTAGGGTTACAGCAGCTGGCGTATGCGTTGGTGTTTACCGAATCCGGTAATGTACGAAGTAAATGCTTTCAGGCAGGATGTGCCTAAACGGAGCACGGTGAGGGTTGGCGAAGCGATACTTAGTCAGCTTATTTATGCAGGTGGAAATGATATTTATGCAGGTAATTCAACTAGTAGGATGGGGTACGTATCCACATCTATGCAGAGTCGATGTCCATGAATGCTAGTCAATGTCCATGTATTGCCATTCTTTCGAAATTCAGAATACACTGTGAGCGCGTGTGTGTGTATCAAGTTTCATATAAGTGGTGCATATGCCTACCATGCTTTCATGTGTGCGTGCGTGCGTATGCCGATAGTTCTGCATGATGGCGGTGGGGCTGGGTGATTATCACAAGTCTCTCTGAACCACCCAAGCATGAAATTCAGCGGTCGTTGGACGACGCCTATACGAACATGAAGGCGCTACTCGGATGCCTCGGTGTCATATCACGGCTTTTTCAGAAAAGAAAGGATTGGTGGATGCTGATCCCGTGATACCCAGGATACTACTACTCACAACGAGAATAACCGCATGCTGTAGTTAACTACAGCATGCGGCTGTTGAGCTGAGTGGCAGTGCTGATATGAAACGGATCCGTTTCTGGAGCCTGAGCGCTGTAGCTTGCTTTTGAATCCGGGCTGAGCAGCTAGCCAGACCAAGAACCGGGACGAGAAACCCAAAACGCGTTCGCTACAGTACAACTAATACGAACAAGGCACCGGGGACGTGGACATATGGTTGGGGAGAAGAGACGCCCAGCCTGCCTGCCAGAGCCCGCATGCTACTTCGTGCGGCCCTTCCGGGCTACCGTGCTCTTCCGCATTGGTAACCAGCAGGCAGCCGACGGCCTCGCTTGGGTTACTTTGGCCCCACGCCTAACCCAGCGAAACATCCCCCCTCACCCAGTCGCGTCACATTCGCTCCACCACTGTCCGCCTCACAGCAACAGACCGGCGGATGTAGACCAGCACCGCATCAGACCTCCACCGCCCGTGCGCCTTAATCTCCTCCAGACCCACCCCAGCATTGGCAGCCGCGGTGGGCCCCCCGTTGCGCAAGCTGTGGGCCGATATCCTAGCGAGATCTAGCCTCAACTCTGGCTCGTACCCCTGCAACTCACCAAGCAACACATGCAGCCTACTAGTGAAATCCCCGCGCCGCCACGCCGTGCCCTGATTGCCCGGCCCAGTGATTCCCCGTGTGAAGAGCGGGGAGTGATCCTCGGCCGTCCACACACACTCCAGGTGCCGCTGTACTATGCGAGCGATGGGGATGCCGCTCTGGGTGATTGCTGCCAGGCACACCAACGTCCCAGCTCCCTTCTGGTCCGTCTTGCTACGTACGATCTGCAGCCCCACACCCCCTCCCGGCAACTCCTCAACGCAGCCCACTGTCAGGGCCGCCAACTCGCTCCTCCGGAGCATCCCGAAAAAACCCAAAACCAGCCAGCAGGCGTCCTGGGTGAACTCCATCGCCCTCAGCGGCTCCGCATTTGCCCTGCACCGTCGCCGCCCCGACTTGTAGGTGACCGATGAGCTGTCTGCGACCGCGCTGCCGTGTAACGCCACAGCCAGCTGCGCCAGTTCCTCCATAACACTCCCAAGGGCCACTGATCCGATCCCCGCCGCCGCATGCAAGCAAGTGGTGCAGCGGTACCAACCGCCGGGGTAGGCGCCTGGGGTGATTCCTCCCTCAAGAATTCCCCCCTCACCAAGTCCAGATTGACCAAAACACAAATGCCACCAAGATGCCTCCTTATCCCCGAGGAGGGGGCCGATATCGCGGTGCACACCCCGTCTATCGCCCGATGGGGAGGGCAGCTCTAACCCGCAGCGTGTGGGGGCCCTCCAACTGGGCTAAACGTCAGCAAGACGCCTCCTTATCCCCGAGGAGGGGGCCGATATCGCGGTGCGCGCCCCGTCTATCGCCCGACAGGGAGGGCAGCTCTAACCCGCAGCGTGTGGGGGCCCTCCGACTGGGCTAAACGTCAGCAGGACACCTCCTTATCCCCGAGGAGGGGGCTGATATCGCGGTGCGCGCCCCGTCTATCGCCCGACGGGGAGGGCAGCTCTAACCCGCAGCGTGTGGGGGCCCTCCAACTGGGCTAAACGTCAGCAAGACGCCTCCTTATCCCCGAGGAGGGGGCCGATATCGCGGTGCACGCCCCGTCTATCGCCCGACGGGGAGGGCAGCTCTAACCCGCAGCGTGTGGGGGCCCTCCAACTGGGCTAAACGTCAGCAAGACGCCTCCTTATCCCCGAGGAGGGGGCCGATATCGCGGTGCGCGCCCTGTCTATCGCCCGACGGGGAGGGCAGCTCTAACACGCAGCTACTTGGACGCGGCCTATCCATACGTCGAGGTAGCCTGAGCCAACGTCCGGACTTTCCCACAAGCCGCCCTTGCAACCCCAGTAGACAACATACCCGTCAGCCTGACGCTACCATTTACTGCAACCTGGAATCAAGGTTTCGCACTGTCAACATTTGCAACAAAGGCCACAAAGGCACATTCCCTCAGCCCTAATCACACACGCTCCTCATGCAATCCACCAACCCCCCAAACAACTCGATGCCACATTCTAGGTTGGCCGGATATGGTGTGTTCAATTCCGCAGCCTATGGGCGTCGCCCATATGCGTTGCCTAGCTGTCACGGCAAGGTCACAACCCAAGCTAGGCATTGTAAATATCCTGGTATTTGCCCGGGATAGGTGCCACAGTACTCAAGCAAAATTAGGTTCGTCCATTTGGTCCTAACACGTATCACGCGTCTATGTCCGCCAGGCTCCGACCGCTCACTGTCCATCCAGGTAGAATCACCTTTTCGCTCGCAATACATAATGCCGCACTCTCACAACGCTGTGACGTTATACCCAACAGGTGCGCAAAGCATACCAATAAAACTCTCGAATGACTTGCCGCATGCGGTGAGAGCGCACAGATAGATGCCCTAAGGTCATGAAACGCCCTGTGTACTTAATAAGCGCGGATACGAGGTATCGGATGTGTTAGCCTACACGAGACCTCCCTGGGTAGAAACAAGCAACAATAGCAGCAGGAATGATCAATGACAGCGGCATGCCTCCCCAACACCAGCATGCCATGCTCGCTGTCCTGCCTTACCCGTCTAATGAAAACAAGGTCCGCTCAATACTGGATGACTGAATACCGTCGGGGCAGACTGCTAACGTCAGCACGGACTGGAGCTCTGCTATGAGGAGCCACTCCCCGGTGATGCAGTCCGCACAGCTCCCCCGGCCCTACCGCAAGAAACTGGTACGCTAGCCAGGACGGCCTCAACGAACGCGCGCAAAGCGAACCGCCACATTCTCAGTGTAGTCAGCTGTCCTTTGTATAAACAATACAAAATGCGCAATTGTTGTCATGGTCGTTTGCACTCATGAAGCAAGGCGGCTGCGAGCCCGGAGCACTGCCCGCCGCTCCACCTCCGGATGATCCGCAGATGGTCAAAGGGCGGCATGTTTACAGCAACCAACACCGGAAGAACTGACGAAATGAGCTGCGGATGATAAGACCGATATGACCGAAATGAGTTGGAGATTACAAAGAAAGGTCGCCTTTTTGCTCCGTATCACCACCGGTTTTGGGGTCGATCTGTGGGTAAGCGGGTACCGGTTTCACGGGTGCCTGAAGGCAGCCAGTGTGTGCAATAATTGCCTGGAAATGTGGCAAGTCGATGGTGCGGAAACCAGGTGGCAGAGGAGGAAACGACAGTGCTGCAGCTGGCCTTCAAAACCTGGAAACCCCAAGCAAAGCTAAACTATCGAAATAGTTATAACGGACCCAGCAAGCTTCAAGAAAGGTTGTCAAAGAAAAAGAAAAGGTCGTCAAATTCATACCGCTGACCAACGGACAATAACAGCGGCAGCTAGCAGCTGTTCTGGTAAAGAGAGCTCGTATCAACCAGCAGCCGAGTCCGAGATCGCCCGGAAGATAATTCGACAAGACTAAACACCACCGATCAAATAGCAGTTCAAAATAACAACCAACTAACTGCACCGTACGACGCCGCTCTGACGCCCCTCTTCAAACCACATTTTCGGCTACGCCTAAAATAAGATTTTTATTTCCCAGCGCATTCGTGCATTGCAGGCTGTTTCATTTGTACGAGCATGTGCAGCAGTGCAAGCGTGACCTGGGATGTATGTATTTCCACGCACACACTGGCGCCAGCGAGGGACATATAACATGCACGTCATCTTATCATAACGTTATGGACTGATGGGGCATTCAAACCTGCATGCAGGACCACCAAGGATTACGCTACCGTGTGGCGCCAGTTCCGCAGCTGGTGGGAGGCACATAATTTCCCGTGGGACATCTACTCCACGCCGGGGGAGCTGGTAGCCCTCTACCTTCTGGCCTTACTCAGCACGTCCAGGGCCGACGGAGTCGGACCTGGCCGCGTTCGCCTTGCAAGCGCGGCCATAAGCACCTATTTCCGAATGGCTGGAAAGGCAACTCCCACAGAACACGCAGCCTGCGGTATCGTCCGTACTCTAGCAGAGAAGCGCCTCCATGGTCGACCGCTGCAGCGTGACGCCTTGGAACCGGAAGACATTGCGGCCCTGGCTCGCTTAGTCGAGGGCCCAGAGGCGCGGCTCGACTACCTGATGATGGTGGCAGCGGTGGCCATCATGTTTGCTGGTTTCTTCCGGTTCGACGACGCTGCCGAAATTGGCGTGCATGTGGACTTGCTGTTGATTTCTGCATCCCACATGGAAATCTTCATTCCCCGCTCGAAGACAGACCAGCTCATGCGTGGCCACTGGGTAGTCATCGCACGCTCCGGGGGCCCATGCTGTCCAGTCGGTCTTACCGAGCGATTCCTGGAGCTAGGTGGCTACCGCAGACAGCCAGTATCAGTAGATGAAGACGTAGGGCCGCTCCTCCGACCGGTTCAATGGACGCAACGTGGGTGGTACCTCTCGGGTCCCCTGACCGGTACACGAGAAGCTCCAGTGCATTCGCTGTCCTACGCGGCCTTCCGCACACGACTGCTAAAAATGGTACCCTTGGCAGGCATCAAGAGAAAACATTACGGCACACTCCATGTGTATAGGCGGTAACAGCACGGCGGCGGACCGTGGAGTGCCGGCGGAACTGCGCAAGGCTCACGGCCGTTGGCGCACGGATGCTATGGTACAGCACTACACGAGGCGCGACACTGCAGCCAAACTCGAAGTCTCCCGCCGCCTAGGCCTCGCCGGTGAGTGGGTATCTCTTCGGTCTGCAGTGTAAGGGCCCTTGGCAGCCTGTCTCCCCGTTTTCCGCCTCTATCATTCTTTGCACGGTCAGCCAGCTTGTTCGAGTCGACATAGCCATGAGAATACGCCATGAGAATACGGTTAAGGGAGACAGGAGCACAGAATTGTTGACTTAGATACGACGGAGCGAAGCGATCGGAGTCTCTAAGTCTGGTTCTGTGCGACTGTCGTACAACCATATTGGAATGGCGAGTATTAATTGCTTCAGCTCTTTCGTTTCAGGCATTCTGCCTTTCACTCAGTAGAGCTTCAGCTTGTAGCTGACAGCTTCCCGCCCACCTTCCCCCCTTCGCTTCGAGGTCGTTATCTCTTCTTTTACCCCCCCCCTCTCTTTTCCCTTCTTCACTGACCAGTCCCAGGCACCTCCGCACCGGGCTCGGCTAGCGGCGGACAGGTAGAAGACGCCCGCTGAGGAGTAGCTTGTCAGCAGGCGGGTCGAGAGCAGAGACTTGAGGAAGTTTTGGTTGCAGTTGGGTCGTTTAGCCTTGAAGAGTGGTCTTGGGAGCCCTTGGAGGGGGCGCTCTTCGCCTAGGATTCAGTCAGTCTTCTTGGTCGGGCTTTAGCACGTTAGGGTTGCCGTTGTGTGCGTTGTCGTGGTGGTCGCTGGGCGTCCTTTGGCCTAGCGTCTTGTGTTGTCTGTCGCGCGCGTGTTTTCCCTTGGGGGTGTGTGTTGTCAGCCGCGCGGTACCGGTGCGGTGGCCGTAGGGGCCGCATTCGCGCGGCCGTGGTTGGCTTGAGTTGTGTTCTACTGCAGTGTAAGGGCCCTAGGCAGCCTGTCTCCCCGTTTTCCGCCTCTATCATTCTTTGCACGGTCAGCCAGCTTGTTCGAGTCGACATAGCCATGAGAATACGGTGAAGGGAGACAGGAGCACAGAAACGTTGTTCACAGGAGGTCAAGCAAACTGGGCCTTGGCATCACGACATGGCATCACGACGTTGCAGATTTTTGCTTTCTTTGCCGTTTTGCCAGCGTTTACGCTACCCGGGCTATACCGGTTTCGTGTGCTATGTATGACAACGATGTACGACAACTATGTACGGAGACAACTGTCGTAATTCCAGCTGCGCCCATCGGGGGTGTGTGGATATGTTGTCTTTCAGGGAAGTTTATCCTCAAAGCTAAGATCTGCACACCGCACTTGTCACTGATTTCCGGACTTCTATGTTTGCCAACGCTAATAAGGGGCTCTGCGTGCTTAATGTCGCCCTGTAGTATGCCACCCAACCTTCCGGATTTGTCCCACCCAAACCTCCGGCCTTCCAATCTCCGCACCTGTACCCATAGGCTGAAGGAGATGGTACTCAAGTGGCTACCTGGTCACTTCTGATGTCCATGTCGGTCTCCATTCTCCGTCCCCTCGCTTGTCTGGTCCTCAACTTCCGACCTTAAAATCTCTTCAGGCTAAGATTAGCGCCCAGCTGGACGGTGCGCTGTTGACAGACGAGGAGGTGGCCAAGTACAAGGAGCGCTGGGCTGCTCAGGCCGACCCACCTCACATCGAGGTGACCACAATACAGGGAACACAGGAGGGGCCGTTGCTAGTGTGGGCGTGAGGTGAACGGAGGCATGCGTGTAGTGGCCTATGGAGAGGCGGAAAGCGAGGAAAAACTCGAGCTGAAATGGCCGGAGCAATGGGTTTGTGAAGTCCTTGGATGTGCATGAAGAGCGGCCACCACACAGAAGCGGGAAGATAGGCCGCAGTGCAGCTAAGCAGACCCGAGGGTGGCCATCAGCCGTTGTCAGAGACAAAGTTTGATTGAGGCAGTTTGATCGATGGCCTCTGACTCGCTCGTGTATAGCTGTGCAGTAAGTTGCCTGGGGCACAGCTGCCATGCATGACTACATAGTCATTGTCGGAGCGGGCCGAGTCACTCTCCCGTTGATATTACTTTCCCCAGCCTCAGCAGTAGGCTCTGGAGCGCCTTGCGTGATTGCTGGGTTGTTTTATTACTTGCTGAATGCTGTGATTGAGCTGCAATGGCGTTTCAAGCTCTGTATCCTCCATGCTCCTCGTCTTCTTGAACCCGCAGCCAGCATGAACCCGCAGCCTGCATGAACCCGCAGCCTGCATAAACCCTTCCTCACAAGTTTTACTGTGGGCACATCTCTTGACTCGCTGCATTACGTCCATGAGAGAGGATAAACATCTGACCGGGTACAGCCCGTTTCGCTGACGGCATCCCTTTCACCCCGCTCACTTCATGTGCTGACGCTTACAGGTGGAAGCCCGCCGAGCTGCCAAGCGCGCCAAGGCGGTGGAGGTTTGAGAGCTCTTCCTGCCAAGCAGCTGTGCAGCAATGGACTTCAGTAGTCTCAGCACATCATGAGATGGCGGGCATTGCAACATCTTGTGCTTGTTCGACCTCTTTTCGTTGTACATCCTTGGGAGGGGCTCGACTGCCCAAGTCGTCATCAGCTGATTTGCACGTTATTGAGGCTTTCCGCATCCTCTCGTCTGTTCCTGTTTTAGACTGTGAAAGGGATGGGAGGAAGGGGTTTATACATCGGTCACGCATGACGCCAATATACTCGTTTTATGGGGCTTTGAGGATAGCTATCCTCATATGATCATATGACCGTCGGTATAGTTTCTGAAAGGTGGTGAGCTGTTTGCGTGACAATTATGACGGTCATGGTGGTCTGTGCAGATGTGGAAGAGGCGTCACTTGAGGAGTCGCTCTGGATGCCGGGATTGTGGAAGGGTCTGTGCGCGACCTGGAAGTAGAATGCTTTAGGAAGGGGACGAGGGGTATGGAGGTGGACTGCGGTTGCAACATGTACGACAGGTGGCTGGTCGGCCTTGTGTCGAAATCAGATCCGCACATTTTTTAGACCTTGGGAGGCCTGGAGGGTTTTCACGTGACGGATACTCAATGGATTTACAAGTTTGCCTGGTGGCCTTATGGTTGCGTGCCATGTTGCTTACATGCGGTACCAGCATACAGTATTGTTATATAGAGGGGGCTCGCTAGGGGGCACAATGACACCCGGGGCTCAAGCTGGCTCACCTCGTGGCTGTACGATAATTGTAACGATGCATGATGCGTTATTTTGTTACACTACGGCTCGAGACGCATCTATGAGTATGAGCATCCATTTGAAAGGATTTGTAGCGTGTCAACCATTGCGACAGAGCCTTGATTTGAGGGGAGTGCAGTGCGAACCGGCTAAAGCTGGAAACGGTTGATTCGCTACTTCGTGTGGGCATGTTGGGACCTGCTGCTGATACCGGGGCGAAGCCACTGATTGATCAGGCTGCTGGGGTCTACTCGCGTAAGGGTTATACAGGCATTATTCACAAGTTGTTTTCTGACGTTAGCAAAATTAATTTGAATCCATACGGAGAGGATGATAACGAGGAGGTTGCGACGGACCCAGAGATTGAAGTACTGGTACAAGCAACATATCCCGCTAGTGACGATGAGGCTTTTAGTGACAGTGACTACGAGACCGACCTAGAACGAGATACCGATGAGTCGTCCGTGGATGAGGATTTTGTTGATGAGGAGGAGGACGCGAAAGAGGAGCAGAAGGGATGGGCGGCCGTGGCGGCCAAGGCGCTTGGCTTTCGCTGAGTGTGCCGTGCCCCCGTGTGTAATCGTTCACGGGAAAATAACATAAATAACGTTTTACAGGGCAAAAAAATGCAAAGTGTCACTTTCCACAGCGTTTTAGCTAAGGACAGTGTCCCCGTAAAGGTTTTGCGGGGTTACGGGGGCCCCCGTAAGGTTTTCGGCCAGTACAGGAGCCTGGTACGGGGGCCCCTCCGTAAGGAAAATTTGGGAGGTACGGGGGATCCCGCAAGTTTCAGGAAAGTCAGTGTCGAACCCTGGAGTGCACATATTGAGGCAATGACAAAGTGCAGCATTCGTGGGGTATTGCAAGCGCTCGCGTCGCAAGGGATGGACCAGAATGCCAGAGGGTGCTGTGCCAGGAATGTTAACATCGGCCATAATCTTCAAATCTCCATGGAGAGTGCGTCCTGGAAACGACGGCTCAGCCAGAATAGGTATAGGCTGACGTAAGGAAGGCTACAGACACGTTTCGCGCGTTGCAGGATTCAGCACATTTTTGGGCGGGGCCCCAGGGCGAAGCGCCCAGGGAGGCCCCGACCTGTAGGATTGCCCATGTCCGTGCGTGCATGTGGCCGTGTGGCCGTGTGTGTGTAACAGACCAAACATAATATCTCGCCCGGCTGAAACGCGTTATTGGTACTATAAAGCATTCTCTATCGCAAGGTATCTCGCCTGTAGCCAACAAAAATCGTATGAGCACAAATGAACACAAATGACTTTGGCTGCCTCAATTGACCGAGGCCAAAGCCACATCAACGCCTCTCGGGCTAAATTTAATCTCAAAAGGTACCGCGTATCTCATATTTGAATTCTGAGATGACAGCGTATGATAACTTGTACACCCAGCTTGTGTTACCATTTGCCCGCACGGGCATTCCGACTTGCCACCAGCAGGCCGACAAATTTGCTTACATTTCTCTATGAAATACGCAAGCTGCTCATTTGTACATTTACTTTAGCCAATGGTCGGGGCCTCCGGAGATTTGCGGTGTGCCGCAATGAAGCTCGCGGCTG
>NW_003307643.1:297818-301409 GCF_000143455.1 Volvox carteri f. nagariensis
CTGCTGCTGATACCGGGGCGAAGCCACTGATTGATCAGGCTGCTGGGGTCTACTCGCGTAAGGGTTATACAGGCATTATTCACAAGTTGTTTTCTGACGTTAGCAAAATTAATTTGAATCCATACGGAGAGGATGATAACGAGGAGGTTGCGACGGACCCAGAGATTGAAGTACTGGTACAAGCAACATATCCCGCTAGTGACGATGAGGCTTTTAGTGACAGTGACTACGAGACCGACCTAGAACGAGATACCGATGAGTCGTCCGTGGATGAGGATTTTGTTGATGAGGAGGAGGACGCGAAAGAGGAGCAGAAGGGATGGGCGGCCGTGGCGGCCAAGGCGCTTGGCTTTCGCTGAGTGTGCCGTGCCCCCGTGTGTAATCGTTCACGGGAAAATAACATAAATAACGTTTTACAGGGCAAAAAAATGCAAAGTGTCACTTTCCACAGCGTTTTAGCTAAGGACAGTGTCCCCGTAAAGGTTTTGCGGGGTTACGGGGGCCCCCGTAAGGTTTTCGGCCAGTACAGGAGCCTGGTACGGGGGCCCCTCCGTAAGGAAAATTTGGGAGGTACGGGGGATCCCGCAAGTTTCAGGAAAGTCAGTGTCGAACCCTGGAGTGCACATATTGAGGCAATGACAAAGTGCAGCATTCGTGGGGTATTGCAAGCGCTCGCGTCGCAAGGGATGGACCAGAATGCCAGAGGGTGCTGTGCCAGGAATGTTAACATCGGCCATAATCTTCAAATCTCCATGGAGAGTGCGTCCTGGAAACGACGGCTCAGCCAGAATAGGTATAGGCTGACGTAAGGAAGGCTACAGACACGTTTCGCGCGTTGCAGGATTCAGCACATTTTTGGGCGGGGCCCCAGGGCGAAGCGCCCAGGGAGGCCCCGACCTGTAGGATTGCCCATGTCCGTGCGTGCATGTGGCCGTGTGGCCGTGTGTGTGTAACAGACCAAACATAATATCTCGCCCGGCTGAAACGCGTTATTGGTACTATAAAGCATTCTCTATCGCAAGGTATCTCGCCTGTAGCCAACAAAAATCGTATGAGCACAAATGAACACAAATGACTTTGGCTGCCTCAATTGACCGAGGCCAAAGCCACATCAACGCCTCTCGGGCTAAATTTAATCTCAAAAGGTACCGCGTATCTCATATTTGAATTCTGAGATGACAGCGTATGATAACTTGTACACCCAGCTTGTGTTACCATTTGCCCGCACGGGCATTCCGACTTGCCACCAGCAGGCCGACAAATTTGCTTACATTTCTCTATGAAATACGCAAGCTGCTCATTTGTACATTTACTTTAGCCAATGGTCGGGGCCTCCGGAGATTTGCGGTGTGCCGCAATGAAGCTCGCGGCTGAGGGGCGGATTCGGGGCGGATTCGGGGATAAACATCACAGACAGCACCGAAATTCACCCAGCTTTCGTTACCATTTGCCCGCACGGGCATTCCGACTTTCGGTCTGCCACACTGTCCATGCGGCATGCACCCGGGATGGATGCGATTCGCGTGGAGCCCGCAGGCGGTGCTGACAATTCCGCTGGTGCAAGCTTAGCTCCCACACCATCAGCACTGCTGCAACAAAGCACATCTCCCACCGCGTTGACACTACCCATCAATTGCCACACGTGCCGCGCTAGCTACCGGCCTGTACGGATACCTTTTTTCCGGCTTCGAGGAAGCCGACACCCGACTTGTCATTTCACGAATCCTGCATAAATACAATTAAGGGAACATGCTATGATACACGATATCACAAGCTCTCCAATGAATAGCTGTCTGACACAGTTGCCGCTTTGCTCGGAAAGCAGCTCAGAGGAGCGGGACAGACCGATAGCCGGGACGCACTGCAATGTTTCGGTAGCCTGATGGAGACCTGCAAACAAAGATATGGCGGTACCTTCGGGGAAGTACCCTAGTAGCTGCCTGGCCCGCCGAAGCCCGCCAAAGGCCGCCGAACTGTTAATTTTTGCCTAACAGTAGTGTTGGTATGTATACTCTTTTTGCTTGTATACTCTTTTTATCGACAAACAAACATATTAAACACTAAACATTAAAAGAAAATGCCGCTTATGCGCCTACCTTTTCCATATGTCGATTACCGAGGACACCAGGAAATAAACCTTAACCTCGCTTAGGCCCGCCTACTCTCTGAGCAGGAGCTTCGAAATAGTATCTCAACAGGAAGCTGCTACCTGTTGGACACGTTGACTTGCCCACCTAGAAGTTGGCTTGCCCACCTAGAAGGTGTTGTAGCTTAGATGCGGCAGGAGCAAAGCGAGTATAGCCTCTAAGCTAGGTTATGTACGGCAGCCGTATGGCTTGCTGAGATTTCGAATTTGCTATTTCAGCTTACAGCTCCATAGTTCCGGCATTCTGCCTACACTATTGGAGCTTATTATTGTTGCTCTCACTTCCCCCCCCGCCCTCAGTGTCCCTCGTTTATAGGCGGCAGGCTCGGCCCAGTTGGAGACCTGGTGATTAGGCAGTCCCCTCGGAGCGCCAGACGCACAGCTGTACAGCGATTACCGCACGGCAAATAAGTGCCTATAGAGTATCGTTGCGCGCTAGGAATGTCGCCTGGCCAGCCCCGCTGGCCAGGGTGTGGTTCGTGCGTCCCTGACGCTTCAGGTTTGCCCTCGGGGCGGGTGACCAGTGGACGCAGTTATCAATGCTGTGTTTTAGTTGTCTAGTGCTGTGCGTCAGTTCTTTCGGCCGTGCCGGTGTGGCCGCGCTGGACAGCGCTGCGTGCGCTCAGACCGCGCACACGCGCCCTGGCGCTCCGAGAGCAGCAATTAGTTCTGCAGTAGTGTAAGGCCCTTGGCATGAAGTCTATAGGACATAATTCAAGAACCTAGATGTTGGATGAAATGGACGGGCATGCTCGGACTGAGACACATGTGTCTCAGTAAATGTACATTTACTCTTTGAGCAATCCGGAACGAACGTCGTAAAACGAGGCGCTGCGTTCGGTGCCTTGGCGCGGTGTTATTGAATAACAGAGAAGATATGGTAAAATGCAAAGCGCGGAAGTCCGGAAGGTGTGCAGTGTGAAGAAGTGGCCGAGCATAAGGTGTTGACTTCCGGCCAGAACACTAACGGCTGTACGACAGATAAGATGGAATGTTTGGTATAAAGGAGATGATGTTTTGACTGAAAGCTTGTTCTGTGATACCTGTAACGGTTAAGGTTGGCTTTACCTACACAGTTCCACTCGCCTATATCTTAACAGGTTATGAGCCCCGCGCCGCCGCGGCAAGCGAGCGAGCGTTTTGCTTAAGTACTGTGTCCGAACTTGCTGGCTTAGCAACTCTCTGGCTTAGAGATAGGACAAGTATGGGGAAGGATAATGATGTAGAGCGATTAGATAGCTACGCCAACTATTTTCGCTGGCGGACGGCCATGAAGTACTGTTTGGCCGGCAAGGACTTGTGGGACGAGGCAGCAGACCTGCCGAGCGCCGTCGCCGACAAGTCCATGAAGGCAAAATCGCAGCTGGTGAAATATACGGTGCCCCGTTTTCACAGGCTGATCGATCAAGCAGCCGACTCTGCCGCAGCGTGGGATGCGATCCGCG
>NW_003307643.1:301459-302314 GCF_000143455.1 Volvox carteri f. nagariensis
CGTCTGGGAATGCAGCAAACCGTGTTTTGCAGCGAGTGCATATGGATGTGTGTGAGATGCCTGTTCCGTCTATGGGCGGGTCAAGGTATGTCGCCACGTTTCTGGATGAGCATTCGAGTTTTGCAGTGGTGCGCTGTGTAGGGACGAAGGGAGAAGTTCCGGAAGCGGCCCAGGAAGTATTGCAGCTGTTAGAGACCCAATCGGGCAAGAAGCTGCTAGCAGTTCAGTCGGATCGCGGTGGGGAGTATTTGAATAAGGCTCTAGGACAGTACCTTAAGGGTAAGGGGGTCCAGCATGACACGTCCGTGCCGTACACCCCTGAGCAAAATGGCCGCGCTGAGAGGCTGAACCGCACACTCCTAGAGAAGACCCGCGCGATGTTACAAGACTCAGGATTACCGCACGAACTATGGGCCGAAGCTATCACCACTGCATGTGCCCTGTATAATTGTTCGCCTGTGTCGGGCAAACAGATAACGCCCTTTGAAGTTTTCCACCGCGTGAAGCCAGATGTCTCTGATTTGCGCGTGTTTGGGTGTACTGCGTGGGTGCATGTCGAGAGGAGGCACCGCAATAAGCTCGATGCCACGAGCCAGAAGGGTGTGTTGGTGGGCTACGAACGCAACTGCAAAGGATACCGGATTTTATTGGACGGGTCTAAGCGTATCGTAGTGAGCAGGAGCGTGCTTTTTGAGGAGACGCCAACGTCCCGCACGCTGCCTGCAAATGATAGCGAAAGCAGCGGCAGCGGAAGCGATAGTGATGATGAGGACGATGTGGCTAGCAGTAGTTGCAAGACTGCAGCCCCTCCCCGGCAAGGGGAGCAGTTTAGTCCGAGCGAGGCCGTAGAGGATA
>NW_003307643.1:304192-316356 GCF_000143455.1 Volvox carteri f. nagariensis
CACAGATGGCAGGCCAGGCGACGAAACTTTTCCGCGGTCAAAGGGATGGCGCCTCGCTCCACATAACCGGCGTCACTAAGGTCCCGCCCGTAGCCCTTGACATAGCCTCGCACCAAGGAGCTGTCGCAAGGATTCCCGCGGCTTTGAGAGGCGTCATAGTCCCCTTCCCGGCCCAGCTGCTTAAAAGCAGTCGCAAGGCTCGAGATAACCCCTTTCACAGCACTGGCGCTGGGACGCCGGTCAGCCCGCAGACGCCCAGGGTGCCGGGGGAACCACCATTCCACCAGATACGAAACAATGGACATAGGATCGCAGGTGAGCAAGGTGAGCCCGAGAGACTGGCGCTGCAACCAGCCATGAAATTCTCGCGCAGCACTTTGAACCCGCCGCCAGCTCTCCGAGACCCACTGACGTTGGTGCACCTGGTAGATCGAGAGCAAGGCGGCCGTGAGCGGCGGCCGCACCGACACGTCCCCGGTAAACTCAGAGTAATACAGAGCCGCGACAGGGTCTAAAGGCGGCGGCGCCGACCTCGGGAGACGGATAGGGCCCGCAGCAAGCGGAGGCATGGCAGGGAGAGGATTACCAGGAAAGACCTGCGGTGATCATAGAGCCGAGGCGTAGGATGCACTAAGCTGACGGACGTCCATCGAAAACAGACAAAACGTACCAGCGGCAGGTGTAACGGCGGGACGATGAGATCGTCACGCACAGGCGTAACGGTAACGAATCGATGAGTAGACGAAGTAAGTGGGTCTTGGCCCCACGGTAAGCCGCCAGGTACGAGAGGAAACATAATGCTAACGTGTTACTCGATTCAGGAACACGGAAAATTATTACAATAAAACGGGGCGCGATCGCGCTTCCAAAAAATTTGGATATCACCGAAAAGGGCCTAAATTCGTTCGTGCGTGGTGCGTGGGGCTCGCTTAGGCGGAGAGCGTTACAAAGGTTGTAAGTGAGCCCTTCGTATCATACGGATGCTCGCCCCAACTAATCCGGCCCTTACGGTGGCGGGCTCTTTGACTTCAGAAATCGACCAGACATCTGCAAATCCCAGCTGGGATGTGATACCCGGAAAATGGCAAAGTGAAGCGTCAAGTAGAAAGAAGAAATTCCTAAGAAGAACTAGTAATAATGAACGTTGTATTATATGAACGTTCGAGCTATGGCGAGGTCCCCGTGCACGTGAGAGTCATGGAACGGGGACCCCAAAACGAACGGCGCAAGGCCTCACACGAGGAACTCCCCGTCAAAAGCGCAACAATTTGCATTTTTGTTTGGTACTTTTTTAGCAGCTCCAAAACTTTCTGATGCTGTAAAAGCTGCAAGCTTATTAGGTGTAATGATGAACGAAGGTTCAAAACGTACTCCCCGAACCGTTCCTTCGTTTTGAACCTAAAGTGAATTACCCATTACCTCTGCTTCTTGTAAGCTTTCAATCGATTCAGCACCATCGACTCACAGTGCTCATACAGATTATCAAAATCTCATCACAACATAGGCTGCGGCACTCTCAAACGCAACCACTTCAGGCTAAGACAATTCCGCTTTTGGGCAAGCCGACATTACGCTTATCGTGTTGTTTCATGCTGAACAGTTTTTGGACAGAAAAAAATGCCATTACTTAGATGCATTATTCAAGACCGAGCGTGCACTGATCTATCTTTTAAAACGTTTCAATGCCAGGAACTCAAAATCCATAGGGTCGTCGTAACTTGAAATCGGAAAGCTCAAAACCTGTACGGCTACGCGAACTTGTTGGTGGGGTGTTAAACTGTGGGCGGCTCGTCCCGAGAAAGGACGGGCGCTGGGGGCCCTGACCGGACCGAAGCACAGCGCAGGAACGGGCGCGCGGCTCCACGTCCTTCTGTTCCTCCACGCACACCTCACTCCCTCACTGGGGCACTCTTCCAGCCCCTGGCTAGGCAACACAGCGGCGCAGAAAACTTGAACCGAACTAAGGGAGAGCCGCGCGAGAGGCGCCATACCACCTCTAGGAACCCTAAACAGGCTACCTGCCCCCACGTGTTGTCGGTACGACTTAAGGTTACACCGGCACTGAGTTCTACTGTTTAGCACTAACATGAAATGCGCTGGACAAACGCTGATCTCACGTATGCCTGCAGCTGCGAACCCACCGGACCTGGCATCTAAAGCAATAGTTTATTTTTAACAACTACACAAAGTTTGTTTGTCGATCTCTAATTATTAAAACATTATGCTCAACCTGCTTCTCATTCTATCACTCGCTGGTAGTATGGAAGGTAAGTAATATGGCAGGACGGCGTGCAGCGGTGTTACGGAAGCTGAGCATGATCCTCGTCGCGCTCTAGGATTGCTGCAGTGAATGTTTTGGGTGGGGCATTGTATTATCATAATGGTGGAAACTCCTGCAAGCTGACAGCGGGATGCGGGGTCTCATTACTTAGCGGGCAGCAGCAGCATGCGTGCTCCCTGCGAACACAGGAGCGCAAATCAAAAAGCTGTATGTAATGAGCTGTAACTCTCATTTCTTCCATGTGCGCCTGCATGCTGGTGTTCCTTCTGTAGCTGCGAATACTATTACCGACGCAAATGCCGACGAGTTGGAGGGATCGACGAAGCAAACGAAAGCGCCCAGCATGGCAAATGAACAGTTTGATGTAGTTTGACGTGCGTTATTTAAAAGAACCCTGAGTTTTCCGGTGGTGCACATGCATGCTGTTGTATGTGCATGTATTAAGACTTACGCAGCTCCTAATCCCTCCTACGCTGATCCAGCTTAATCCCACAGAGTTTCCATGGCGGGGATCAGCGCCGGATTTAAAGCTAATCCCGTCCCTTAATCCGCACTGGGAACAGACCCTAATACATATGCGCGCATATCAATATGACGGTGCCCTTGCGCACGGATATGCTGAAGTAATCAATGCTTCCCCTGCGCTTTCGTTCATCTCAATATTGGCCGTGCCGCGTGCGCGCTTGCATGCAGTGGTGCATGCGGTGGGAGCTCGGAGACTCATCGCAGAGAATGTCGTCAGAACGCGGATCGTTGGGGACCTTCTTTATCTTACCTTGGATAACATCCAGCAGTGGCTAATCCGTGATAGCGAAGGAGCGCTGATACCGCTCAGTGGCGGTTACATACCACCCGAAAGGGACTCAAGGGGTATTCCCATTTCACCTGGCGCGGTGGTGGAGCTGGTGAGTGTATTGTAATGTGTGCGCGTCGATTCCCCTAGCAGCTCATCCCTACTGGCAGAAGTGTGATGAGGGGAGCGAAATGTAGGAGGTACTACAGCGAGCACCAAACCAGTAGTGTCAAAGGTGCTGTACACAGCAGGAAAGGAAAGAGAGCTGGCGATACTTATTTGAATGAACGTCAATCATTTGGATGCGTCGCATCTATATATATTATACATCACATGTGCGTCGCACTACCCTTGGCTATATCCATGGTATCGCTCCTTGTGTGCGTGTGCATGTTACAGCCGTTGTGGGGGTACACAAACAGGCGTCGGCCAGAGACCTGCTGATAGCTATTCATGATGCATGTATGATGTGAAGACCCTTCCGAACGAGTCGTTCTGATACAGGAACAGCAGGCGAACCAGCATTATTCCAGCAGGACCAATACTGGTGATGAGCAAGTTATTTGGATTATTGCTGGACCATATGGTCCATGCAATGCATTGCATGACATTGCATTGTATGTATGCATGCCAATCTACGTACTGGTCAGCAGCAGGGGCCTCCTTTTAAAGGAGGCAAGTTGTCGGCAAGGTGCCGGCAAGTCGCCGGCGAGCATATGAAACATCGGCAACAGCAGCAGTGGTGGTATTCGTGTGTGTAATAGGAGTTCAGCGTGCTACCTGCTGCTGCTGCAGCTGCTGCTGCAAGCAATAACGCAGCAGCAAAGGTCTTCCTTGACTCCGCTTGCTCTGGCCTTCAACAATTTGGAGCCAAGGATTATTAAAACGTTTCGCGTGTAACTTAAGTTTTCAGGCCGTATTTTTGCAATCACCAGTTCCAGAATACCAATAAGTTGTTACGTGCCTCAATTACTTTTTTCATGCCCCCTTGCTTCACAGGGTTGGGTCATGCAATCCATGCATGCCAGCTCTGTCTGCGCTGCACTGCGGTCTCATCACATGCCACAGTCTCATCACCTACAATGCTTGCATCCCGGCTGCCAGTGTTTGAAGTCTACACGTGTATGTGCCCGTGGACATAGTACTTTGTGACACGCACTAGCCAACGGCGCATGCTGAACGAGTAGTTCCCACGCGGGTGCATCCAGAGCACATGCTTACTTATATGTGAATCGGTGAATGCACGTATGTACAGGACTGTCTTTTTAATGGGGCGACGGGCGAATGCACACCCGACAATTCGACTACCCTGACCACCATCCGCCTCACCCCAGAAGCCCTGCTAAGCGCTGCTGAACCCATCTACCAGCGCCTCCTGGTCATGGTTCTCGACTACCCGGCTTGCGGCTTCCCCGCTAACATCACAGAGGAAGAGATCCGGACCCTCTACCTGGGCCCAAATGGGGATGGCAAGGGGGGCCTTGCTGAAAAGTACACGCAGTGCTCCTATGGGAAGTTCAACCTCAACATAACTGCCTTCCGGGCTGTGCGTGTGACGCACCTGTGTTCGACACCTATCACGACTAACTGTAGCAGCTGGGCAATGTCCACCCTGGCGGATGCAGCCACCAAAGCCCTCATTGGCCCTGCAGCCTTCTCATCCTTCAGCCACTACACCTACATAGTGCCACCGGGGCTTCAACCAGTGTGCCCCTGGGCAGGGCTGGCAATATTGCCGGGCCAACAGACCTTCCTGCAGACATCAGCCAATGGAGTGTACAGATGGGCAACAATAATGCATGTGGCCCTAAACAACTATGGTATGTGTGATGGGTGACTGCCTGAGTGTATAGATATCTATCGCTGATTGATGCTGGACCAAACAGTAATGCCCAAACATGCAACTTACAGCAACTTGGGCGTTAACGCTTGTTTTCTTCTAAAACCTACTTGCAAGCCATTTGGAGGTGTTAAAATCAAACTTGTAGGGCTTTGGTAGCAACGGTTCGGTAAGTAGTACCTTGATCTTTAGCATGGCAGGCAACCCATAAGTGATATACATGCATCCTAATTCTGCTGCACGAAGGTCTGTAAAATTTAAATCATATGTAAGTCGTACTCTGGCATAATAGAAAGGGGACGGTCCCTCTCTCTTCCTATGAGATACTCGGTAAACAAGTCTAATAGCTATTTACGATTCGGCTTCCAACCTGTATTATCCTAGTTCTCTACCAGGGCGCCAGCTAGTACTCTATGTGCTGCTCGTTACATGTGCACAGGTCTCTGGAACTCTTGGCAGAACGGCACAGAGTACGGCGACTACTCGACGGCTATGGGTCGCGGCAACGCTTGTCCCAACTCTGCGGAGATCTCCCGCATGGGCTGGGCCACACCCGCGGTCGGAGGTGACCAGCTGAACAGCAGTGCCTTGCTGCCAGGCACTACGAAAACCTTTGTGCTGCCTGCCACCTACCTCACCGGCAGCAACAACTACCTGCGTGTCATACCCGACTGGCTGAGTATGTACAACGACTCAAAGTCAGCTCTGAACCTGTACATGGCTGTCCGAGTAGCAAGGAAAGGCGATGCTGGCCTAGGACAATCATACGCTTCCAAGGTTAACATTCATGAAGTAAATGCCACGATGGTGAGCGGTGCCTCCAAATACCTATCACGAAATGTTGGATGCGATATTTGTAATTGGTTTTGGGTGTCGAAAGCAGGCATGGATATTTCGCTACTGCAGTGCAAACTATCTAAGTGATATTTCGCTACCGGCACGTGCACTGATATTTCGCTACTGCAATGCAAACTATTTAAGCGTTTTTCTACTGTTGCTGCATGCAGGATAATGGCTTACCAAACCTCTATGCAAACAGCGACCGCAAAATCCAGTTCATCAACGCCGTCAGCCCCATGTCCCAGCTGACCTTGGATGTCTACAACCTAGTCGTGTATGGGGGATCATGGGTCGATACGGACACCTTGAGGGTGCACCTCTGCCGATTTAAGAACTCGCCTTTTGAGTGTCCTTCCCTCGGCGACCTGGAAGCCCAGCCACCTCCGCCCCTTTCCCTGCGGCCCCCGAGCCCGCGACCTCCTAGACCTCCACTGCCAAGGCCACCGCCCCCATCTCCTGCACGAATAGGTAAGTTTGCCTACCTTGCTTGTTGGCTCATGCGAGCTCCGCACTCGTTTCTGGCCACCAGCAGACCATTATTCATCCAGGGCTGATACTCTGATTTCGTGTAAGTATAGGAAGTTTAGGTGTGCAGGGTAATGTGGGAATCCAGCTAGTGCGGTAGTAGACCTAGGTGTGCAGCTCTCATACCTGCAGGAATGAACAGGAATATCGATATTCCTGTTCATATAATATCGATATTCCAGTGATATCACTGAACCCCACAACATCTGCAAGCCTTCTACGCACGCATATTTCGTTGATCGCTTCAGGTCTCATTCTTTCCTTCTTCCATGCATGACCTACACACATGCACAGCAGGCGGGTGTGTTTGGTGTGGCTAGTGACAGCTAGCTGGCTTCCTTAATTTTATTGATGTTGCGTGCATGCATGCTCAGGTCCGACATACCAAGTAAAAAATGAAAGTTTAAGTTGCTCCGGGTGGGACCATGAAGCCTAGCACGTATTAAGGGATTCAACGATGAAAGGGTTGCAACATACAGTCCACATTGGCCGCCATCAGTATTTTGTCACGCAGGAATCACTATGCCTGCGGCCCATGTTGCCGTCCACTTGCACGTGATTGGAAGTAAATCCAACCTGTCCTCAGACACCATCTTAATAAAGCCCACATTTCAGGGTAATCGTGGCTCATCATCATGTAACCATGGCTCATCATGGCTCTTACCAGCAATGGTTCTGGCGATTCCAACATACATATATCTATCATACTAGGGTTTGGCACTACTGGTAAAGGCGCGACCAATGCCCCCGGGAAATCCCGGGAACGATACCCATTAGGTTCAAAGCTTTTCCGATGATGGAAGGCATTGCGCCCCTAGTTGATGGACGGTGGTGACCTGGGAAAAAGTTAATTTGCGAGCCGACCAGGAAAGGAGTTGGGCCGCTGTCGACCCGGCAGATTCCGTTGGATGCTGGTGGTTGGTGCGGAACCTGAGCGATCCACTGAGAAGTTGACTAGTACTAGGGTGACTGGATGAGGGTGCCCCGAAATACCGGGGAAGGCAGGGTTTCGCAGGGTAGCTGCCACGGGCGAGATACACCCCCCTGTTTCACACATCATACATCGATGCCATCGAGCAAAGGCTTGATTCATATGCCAGCCCCGAGTAGGTGTATGTTTCACATTGCCCACATGTACATGTACACATAATTATGCTTATGAGCAACTTAAACGAAACGGAAGCATTGTAATAAAGGGTATGGCTGGTTAAGCTATAGCTTAAATACATAGCATTGTTGGTAAATACATACGTACGCCTCTATCTCACTTGCCCATATGCATACTTCATCCCTTGCAGCCTGCAGCAGGTTCTCAGGCTATTCACTCATGGTCGACAGAGACCACGTAGGGGATGATATTTGGTGCAGCGTAATTAGCCAGCAGGGTGTCGCGGGGGCCTGTTCCTCCAACGGCGACTGCAAAGCGTTCAACTCATATGTAGTCAACAATGCTACCTGGGGCTGTATTAAGCGCATAGCTGGGCCTGTACGACCATTGGCAGGAATCTGCTATTACCGAGGTATGTAATGGAAAGCGGCCGGCTCATATATTGGGAAATATACCCCAAAATATATATCCTGTTTTTTTTATCAAATTTAAGAAAGAAAGTGGATAATGTCGACCACCGTCCAATCACCGCTCAAGGCAAAGCTTAGGAGTACTCAGGGTGATGCCAAGGAAGCTGTACCCTTAATGTAAGAAGCTTCTTACATCCCTCCCCCCCTCGAGTGAACCTCCTCGGGCGCCCCCGGGCATATCCCGTGGGATTTTGGTTATTTGAGGTCGCGTAGGATTGTGATTTTATGGTTATATGACAATGTTGTCAGTCCCGTCCCCTTCTCACAGCTCCTGCGACCAGTTCTCATTCCGACCCGGATTAGAATCTGCAATTATGCGCTTGCAGTACTACCCTTCCTTAAGGAATGGTTTTTCTGACGATCGACAATAGCCCTCACCTTCATTATCCAGGCGTTTTTCTCTGATAAATCCTGTAGTCGGTCCAGCCATGACAGTGCTCCTGCATGCTCCTGATCCTGTTCTTGCCATTTTAATAAGTAGTACAGTGACCCTCTCAACGCACGTACAATTGTTATCCGCCGCTGCCGTGTGCGCAATGAATACCGCCCCACGTGCAGCGTGCCCTCCAATCGCGGGCTACACTGTTGCCATTGATATGGATCATCCGGGTGATGACCTTGCATGTGAGGGGCTTATTACCATCGAGACAGCAGCCAGTCGGTGCACCACCGATAGCAGGTGCAAGGCCTTTAACACGTACGTGGATTCCAGCTCAGGGAACCTGGCCGGCTGCTTGAAGAATGCTTCCGCACCGACGTCTCCGGCATCGGGTGCTTGCATTTACACCAAGGTCACGACGAGTAAGTAAGCACGTCTGTAGCTTGTTTTAGGGTCTGTTGATATTGCACTGGTATAATGGATAGGGACCCTTGCATGCTTTCCTGTTCGACAGCAAGTTCGTCATGGTCTATACTGTATGTGCATGTGCGTGAAGCTGCTGGCTGCTGCTGATGTTAATTGTTGCTGGTGCATGCGTCTGCAGTGCCTGTGCTGACTGCGTGCTAAATCTTAACGCAGATTGCGCCGTCATCCCCGGCTACACCCTTTCGCCTGCTGCTGACCACTATGGCGATGACATCAACTGTCAAATAACCACCGCTAATGGGGGAGCCAGCATTTGCTCGAGCAGATCAGATTGCAAAGCATTCAATTCCTACACCATCCAGGATGGAACGCAGTGGAGCTGCGCCAAACGTGTAGCCAGTCCGCTGGCCAACGCAAATGGTATTTGTTTCTACACCAAGATCAATAATTGTAAGCCATTGAACACCCATAAACATCTGTATATGCGCTCCATATGTATGACCTATCTACCTATCTATCTACCTATCTACCTACCTATCTACCTATCTATCTACCTATCTATCTATCTATCTATCTACTATCTATCTATCTATCTATCTATCTACCTATCTATCTACCTATCTATCTACCTATCTATCTATTTATCTACCTATCTATCTATCTGTCCATCGATGTATGTATGTATGAGCTATTTATCTGACTAGCTAGCTATCCATCCATCCCATCCATCCATCCATCCATCCATCCATCCATCTATCCATCTATGCGAGATGGGGAATGACACTGCAACTTGATGTCGCACCTGCCAATGCATCTTAATAAACTCCAAGCGATACGTGGAGTAGAACATACATACAGGAACACGCACGGCCAGGATAGGATTAAGCTGCGCTAGAATACACGGATTGCACGAGGGATTATTAAGATACGTCTGCGAAATGTTCATTTCGGAAAGAAAAGTTAATTGTGTTGTTGGATTTAGTATAGGTGAGTTTATTAGCTGGGCCCCAACGGCTGTACAGATGAACGTCCAATTCATATTGCAATCGCTCGCAAACTCAATCATCATCCCGGCTTGCTTTGTCCCGGTTACACTTGCGGCCTGCAGCCTGTGCTCAAGTCCCGGGTTACAAACTGGCAGCGGACCAGGATCATTTCGGAGACGACATTTACTGTGTTCAGCTTAGCCTAACAGATGCCATCAGCCGTTGCAACTCCGACACAAGGTGCAAGAGCTTTAACACCTGGTACCTGAACAACGACGGATCGGCTTATGCATGCTTGAAGACTGTGGGTACTCCAACGACACCGAAGGCTGGTGTTTGTTCATACGTAAAGGTTTAGCGTCGTGAATAAGGTAGAGAAGGTAGGACATGGGGGATAGTGTTACTGCACGCGCATGCAGGAAAGCCTAAGCACCGTAACCTAAGCTGGTACGCCCGCTTATTCATATGTAGTGTGCGGTGTTTGCTTGCATGTGCAACTTGTGGTGCGGACTTCGTTGATGCGTACAAGGGAAAGCCGTCAAAACAATCGTTGCGTCGCTACCCGCTGCCTTGATGTCCGCATAAGATTATTGGGTAGTGGATTCAAGATTTTCCGGTATGAAGGGGTTAGACCCGCCGCTTATGTGGTTTGGCCTTCCATTCTACACGGAACATTATAGGCTTTGGGGAGAAGGCATTAACTCAAACCCTAAGTCAATCTTTCTCGGGGTTCTATCTCCGCTGGTTTGTCTTCCTTGTCATCTCCTTTGGTTGCTCTTTCGGCTTTCCCCAAACAAAAGGGAGCTGAAGTCAACTGATGCGAGTAAACGAAGGGGATAACCGAAGCGGATGAAGGAGGGTAGGCAACTGGCCTCAATCCTAACCACCCCTTGGTCTCAATCCGAAAGTGTAAACTCAATCCAAGGGGTCTCAATCTCAATCCCCTGTTGTGTCAATCTCAATCCCCTGTTGTGTCAATCTCAATCCCCTGTTGTGTCAATCTCAATCCCCTGTTGTGTCAATCTCAATCCCCTGTTGTGTCAATCTCAATCCCCTGTTGGTCTATCTCAATCCCCCCGTGAGGCAATCTCAATCCCCTCATAGGGCAATCTCAATCCCCTCGTGGTCAATCTCAATCCCTTTGAGGTTTCTATCCCAAACCCTCCCACGTCAAGCTGACCAGCTGAAGGTTGCCTCCAAGTCGTTTAGCGCATATTATTATCTCATAGACTGGGCAAAGTCGAGCATTTTGCAAGCAGGGTATCCATTTTAACACAGGCAGGTTGGCAGGCGGTTCATTCTACAAGCATCGTACGACACTAAAGGGCCGCATCGACTTATCTGGCCCCGTACCGTTCCGAACAACGGCGCGCACACACACACCCTACGAATGCACAACAATCATGCTGCGGGGGGGGGGGGGGCCCGCGTTGTTGCCCCAACCCGCGAAGCTAGTCGCGCATGCCGTCAGCGCACAGTCCCCGACGCCCCTCCTTATTCACGTTACGGCACAAACGGCGACAAAAGTGTACAGGTAGGCAGGCGGTTCATTCTACAAGCATCGTACGACACTAAAGGGCCGCATTGAACAACGGCACACACGCACAATCTCCGAATGCACAACGCCTAGATCATGCTGCGAGGGGGCGCGTTGTTGCCCCAACCCATGTAGCCTGCCATGCATGCCGTCAGCGCCCCGCCACTCTCACGTACAAACGGCGACGTTGCATCGAACGAGGCAGTAGCCTCTCGACCGGAAGGCCAACAGGTCATGCGTTGTGGGGCACTTTCTTGTACCTCGGCCGACCGCGGGTGCTGTGTCCGACCGGTACCGGCATGGGCCTTTCCAGCACACTGTTCAAGTCCGCCAAAGTGTCTGGGTCCATGTCCCGTTGTAGCTTCCGCTGGCGGAGCCCCTCGGGCTTAGGCGCCGCCCTGCCCTTTCCACGCCGCCTCCTCGGTTCATCCCCCTCTCCATCGTCGAGGGTGCACTGGTTGGCGGTGCAGTACGCACGCAGCGCCTGCAGGGTACACGAAAGTATCCTGTAAGCCGACTTGTGCCACCGATACAACTGTCTGTCATCGACTACACACACCTGCGTGTCCTGTTGGTCCAGGTTGTAGTTGCCGCCTAGGATGGCGTCCGGGCCAGGGGTCATGCACACGATTTGGACGATGGACTTGGTCTCCCACAGCTCGTTCGGGTCCCGGTCGACCGCGTGTGGTAGGAAGTATTGTCCGCTTGCGCCTACATACAGGTTCCGAGTCATTAGCCCCAAGGCGCTTGCATTCCACCCGCACAGATGACTGCCTCACCGGTTTGCGAAGGGTGTAGAAGGCGGAGCAGCAACCTGCCATCTGGGTTACCGATGTCAAGCCGCCTGGTGGTAGACAGGCGAGAACGGGCTGCACCCCTGCCACGCCCCTGGGGGCAGAGCAGCCCCTCCACCAGGGCCACACGCACTACTGCGCGGCCCTCCACCTCCTCCAGCACGGCCACATAGTCGCCGTCTGAA
>NW_003307643.1:316406-317953 GCF_000143455.1 Volvox carteri f. nagariensis
ATCCTTCCGATGGTGGAAGGTAAAGCGGCCCTAGTCGATGGACGGTGGTGACCTGGGATAGAATTGACTTACGAGCTGACCAGGAATGGAATGAGCCGCCGTCGATCCGCGGCAGATTCCGTTGGATGTCGGTGGTGGGTGCAGAACCTAGGCGATCCACTGAGAAGTTGACTAGGGTAACTAGATGAGGGTGCCCCGAGGGTGCCCCGATGAGGGTGCCCCGGGTGCCCTGCGGGGAAGGCAGGGTTTCGCTAGGTAGCGGCCACAGGTGAAGATATACCCCCCTGTCCCACACATCACACAACATATCACTGACAGGAACTTGCATGTTGTTATTAGGTGAGGTCTGTGCCCCCAAAAGCATCCAAATAAAAGAAATCAAAATAAATCGAAACAGGTGATAGCTAATTGTCCATTGTTGGCCACTCCTGTAAACATAACAACTTGTCTGACACAATTCGCAAGGAGGGGTGATGTGACCCGACAGGATCCCAACCTTCAGATGATCCTGCGAGGAAGAGACCTGCATTAGCTCTCAGGTTTGGAGAGTCAGCAATGTACCGTTGTCTATGCATGGCGATCTTAAGCTAGGCAACCCGCCGGCAGAGGCTCGCTTGGCAGCGGGGTAGCTTCAAATACACCTATCAGCTACACGCAACCCTTCTGACTGTGACTGGCGGCGCCAGTTACGACGTTTGTCTTTCCTTGGTTGCGCTCAATCAGGTAGTTGAATTCTATTCCCATCACCATCAGCCCACGAGCCTGTACTACTGCAGTTTATTTGCGCAGCAGTTGCATGCCGAACTTGGGCATGGCCGAATTAACCGTCCAGATATTGACTGGTGCGGACAACACCTGAGGCATGACACAGGGAGGTTGTGCGTGCGCAACTGCCAACATCTCCCATCATGCATGGTATGTCGGCATTATTAAACGAAAGCGAGCTGCTTGCGCCTTTCGGAGTAAGGATGGCCTGTCCTTTGCCGTTTTGGATCTGGGACAGTCAAGCAACGGGACGCCACCAGTTGAATAGTCAGACCAATCAGTCAGACCAATCCAGAGTCAGACCAATCCGTGGCTATACTGTAAAAGGCAATTTGGCGTCCGGCTGAGGACGGACGCACTAGTCTTTAATTGCTTGGAAAGCCTGGGTGGAAAGCCTGGGTGCATTAATTGTCCCAGCCTTACGATGCTACAGCTGCCAAACGTAATTTGTTAGATGGGAGACTGTAGCCAGGGCTAGTGCAGCTGTACACTACGGCGTCGGTAGTGGTGCGCTGGGTTTCCCTCGAGCCGACGGATGGGATGGGGCTGCGGGATTTGCCCGTGTGGGGCTGCAGTGGGCTGTGGCGGGCGCGAACTTAGGGAGGCAATTGTCCTCAGTTGTTTGCAGTCGCCTGCAATCATCTGTGATCTGCCTATAACAACCCAAGGAGGTGCATGAGGCTTGTATGTTGCCGGGCCTGGTACACAGCTTTACTAGAGTTACGTTCGAAGCACTGCGATGCGGGCATCTATCGAGGTCTATCGTCATTCGCACAGATTGT
>NW_003307643.1:318003-320587 GCF_000143455.1 Volvox carteri f. nagariensis
CCGTGTGAACACGCGCAAGGCCAGCAGTATGCTGACATCACGCGGCCGCTTCAGCAGGCGTCCACGCTCTCCTCCGTCGGAGTCAGACTGGTCGTCATCGCGCGCCTCCTCGCCGCCTGCAGGTTCCTCACCGCCCACAGGTTCCTCAACACCCGCATGTTCCTCGCCGCCCGCGGGTTCTTCACCGCCCGCGGGTTCCTCGCCGCCCGCGGGTTCCTCACCGCCCACGGTTCCTTCGCCGACCACGGGACCCTCGCCAGCCACCTCGCCGCTCTCACCGCCAGCGCGACCCGCGGCCTCATCCCGTGTGTTCATGGTGTCGCTGGCTGCTGCGGGTGTTGCAAGAGGGCATATTGTGCCCGTGGTGTCGTCTCATACAGGAACTATGAACAGCTAGCCAACAAATGGAACACTGATCGCAACCGCTGTTGCATTAGACAATGCAAGGCCCCTTCTTGATGCCCACCTCTGGGCCCCACTTCGTCATCACTCTCGTCATCCTCGCCATCTCCGCTGTACTCGATCTCCTCAGGCAGGTCATCGGAACATGCAGGGCCCCCCCGCCTGGCTGGCTGGCCGCCTTCACCGGTGACGGAAACGGTCCCCAGCAGGTGCATGTGGTCCTGTCCCAGCTTGACTCCGGTGACGGGTTTGGTGGCGATGCTCCATACGCTATCCGGGCGGACGGTCCCCGCCATCTCACCGATGTCCATTGTCAGGAGCGCTTGGACCTGAAGGGAGGGTGGGGACGGGGGTGTTGCTGAAAACGTTTGTGCCAAAGTGCATGGACAAACACGCAGGGGTAAAGGTTCGCTTTACAAAAGCCTGGACTCAGTATCGCCGTTGTGGCAGGTGCTCCTATAGGTGCATTCATATTCTACGATTCAAGTCACATCACAACATGTCTGACGCACCTCCTCGAGTCCCGCGTTGATTGCGGCAGTGACACTGTTGTCGTCGGGGTAGTAAGCACGGATGGCCGCGACTGCGGGCTCCCCCACGGCCTGTTGAAAGGGAAGATAGTGGTTAGGGTGGGGTACTCTGTGCTCTGTTGGGGGATACCGTATTAGGGCAAATGCAAGCAAGGACATATACGCACGAACCCCGAATGCATAGTATGACACTCACGCAGGGGACTGTGTTGTCGCCCCGTCCCGCATAGCCAACAATGTAAGTCGTCAGTACTCAGGCACGTCACGTCGCGAAGACGGTACTGGCAAAGAAGTTACTCAGGTAATGGGGCACATGGTTGCTATGAACGGGTGGCCAGGCCTACTTCTGGGACGAATGCCCTGGCCTTCCCACGTGAAGCTCCACGTTTCGCGTCGGGCACAACCAGCTCTGACGCGGCCTCTGTTGACTGCTGTACGGGGACGTTGCGCAGGAGCTCCTCTGCTCTCAACATCCCGAACACGCAGGATGTCTTGTCCGCGCACCGAAGGGACTGGAAGGTGTGCTCGGCGGGGCGACTACCCAGCTGGCCAAAGCAGATCCTCACCATTACCTACGAAAGGGAGCCAAAGGCAGGACCAATCAACGTATATCCTGGACGGAGATTGCGGAGCCGAAAACGCTGTGAAGACCGGGGGGTAACTGGGTGGCGCCAGGACAGTCGATTGTGTCACTTTTGCAGGAGCTTGGTTGTGGCGCATCTAAGTGAATGTGGTGTGTATCAAGCCTGTTGCTGGCGGTCCCTATCTACCCTTCCCTTGAAACACCTACCTTGCGCTCCAGGCAGTACTCCCGCATGTACACGGCCGCGAGGATGACGTTGTTGCATGCGATGATGATGTCCTGCCGTGTCTCGTTAGTCAGGAAGTGGGCCTTGAGGTGGGCCCTGATGTCGTGCGCGCGTGAAGTCTTGCTGGTCTTGTGAAGGCTGGTCTCCCAGTGGCCCAAGAAACCCAGCACAAACGCGGCCTTCCTGATAGCCTCGCGGGGCGTCACGTCCGTGTAGAAGACGCCAGTGAACATGTGGAAGAAGGAATGAAAGAGATACGTGCCGTAATAGGTCCCATCAGCGGTGGAGCCCACTCCACCCGCAGGGCTCCGTTTGCAGCGCGACGCGATAGCCGCCCGTATCGAGTCCACCGCGACGACCTTCCTGGTCTTGGGGTCTACGTGGTGGTCTGACAGCCTGTGCAACGGGACACAAATTACAGCAAAAGGCAAAGAAGACAAGTGATAGGCAGTCGTACAACTGGCTTGCCTTGCTAGGCTAAGGGACATCCAAGTTATTGCGTGGACATCATGCAGTACAGTCTGCTAACTCCACCATGAACGTTACCCGGTCCTACTTCATTGTTGCCGACTGGTTCTGCTTGTCGGCGTAATCGAGGTCGCTGGCCGTAATGTCCACCTCGCCCTCCTTGGCCATTGTCACGAGGATGTTCGGGTTGATAAGGTACGGCCCGATGAGCAGCTTCTTGGTCGGGTGGATGGCTTGGCGCCTGCAAGGGCCAAGCCAAAGAGGTGGGCTGACAGTGGTGTACGACACCAGTTGAGAAACCCCAGCCAATCGAGCGACGATTCACCTGATGCGCCAGCAGATATGCATGTAGTCGATGGAGAAGAGAACCGGTCG
>NW_003307644.1:0-2654 GCF_000143455.1 Volvox carteri f. nagariensis
GGATAAAAAAGTCCGTTATCCGCCTCTGTCTGGGGCCGGGTACCTGCACCTGCTGCGCGTGCTCCCGGTTCTGTGGTCCTTGGCTCCCAGCTCGTTCCTGCCTCCTGCCTGCTGCCCTCAGGCAGCATCTGCCAACCTCCATGGCAGACAGGGCCGACAGGGCGATTATATCCCATACGGCCTGTTCGCATCCGGTTGGGGCCAGTAATAGCCAGAGTTGCTTTCGGGTGACTCCACCTACCGCCGCTTCCTGAGAAGACTGTAGATGCCGGTCGATCTGTGCCCGCACCGCCTGCGCCACCGGGCATTCCCAAAAGTGATGCATGCGTGGCGAGCTTGGCTGACCAGCTGCTCCACCGAATCCGCCACATCCACAGCGTTCTGGAGTCATGCCGGTTAGGTGCGTGTTGCCCGGTAGGGCGACGCCATCCACTGCAAGCCGCCATAACGTCTCCTTATTCTCATTCTCCCATCGTACCCCGGACCAAACGCGGGCCTGCGTCGCCCTGAATAGGCTGATTTCCGAGGGGGGCGGCGGCGACGGGCCCTGAGGATCCGTCGCCTCCCGCACAAATTCAGCTACCAGGCGTCTCCTCCTCTCCTCCATAGGCCCACATTGCAGCTGTGTCGCCAGGCGAACCGTAAGGCGTGCCAGCGGGGTGGCTTCCGCCATCCCAGGTATACGCCACCCAATTCGCCCAGCAATCATACCCATCGCTTGCATGCTGGTCAGCAGTGGTGCTGGTGACGTTATGACAGCCTCCTCCCCTTCCGTTGCCGCTGCCATCGGTTCCGTTAGCCCCCGCTGCTGCTGCTGTTGCTGCTGCTGTCGCCGGGTCTCAACCGTTCTAGCAGCTTCGAGCCAGGCCGGGTTTATGCTGCTATGCAGCGCCGCGAGGGCTGCCCGGGTCACGGGTTTATCCCGCGTGGAGATCGGGGTAAGCGGGTCGAGGTGAGTCCGGGCCCACTCCAGCCATACCGTCCTAGGGAGGGTTGCCAGATCGCTGCTCTCTGCCAGGGTCCAAACCCGCACCAGGTCCCCTACCGTCTGTAGTTTCCTGCAGGTGGCAAGCCCAGGGTATTGGTACTCCAGGCCGGGGCGGCGGCCCCGGTCCGTCGGGTCGGTCCCTCCAGCATTGGGGAATAGCGGATTTCCCCATAATGCAGTCGCCCAGCACCAGTCACCGGGTGTCAGCGGGTTGGTCCCGATGTCCTCTGGTGGCGGCAAGTGCCCCAGGGCTCCCACAATCCGGCTGATATCCTTCGGCAGGTCACGAGTCCCAAGCCAGGGCCCAGTTGGGCTCGCGGTTGTCAGGGCCCACGGTTGGAAAGCGGGGTTCGTGAGCAGAAGGTAGGTTGAAAGCGTGCGGACCCAGGGGTGGATACCTCCGCCCACCTGCATATCTGTGTCTGTTGCGCCTGTATCTGATCTCGTGTTGCCTGTTCGCAGCCCTAGGGTTGCGATGAGAAAACGAGCTGCCCACACTGCATGCCGGGCTTGGATATGTTGCCGGAGGGGCAGCAGACCAAAGCCTCCTGTCGATGGGTGACCGATCAGGAGTTCCTTGGGCACGCCAGTCAAGCGTCGGCCAGGATCATCCGGGCCTTGTTGGCGGTCGACCAGGCGAGCCGTGAGTCGCTCTATCTCGTCCAGCACGCGGTCTGGGGCCAGTCCGCCATGCTCCATGTGCCAGGTGACCGTCTGCAAGCCATATGCCGACGCCGCCGTTGCCCTTCCAAATGCTGACAGCGGGAAGCGGGACAGACGCTGCATCCGCCGTTTGGCCTCTCCCATCCTCTTCGTCCAGTCCGGCTGTGGTGGGGTCAGCTGGTTGTCTATCGGCAGGTTCAGGGCAGTAGCAGTGGTTACCACCTTAAGTCCTCCGATTGTCTCCTGCTGGGGGGCTGTTAGCTGGGGTCCTGCTGCTGGCGCCGGCTGCTGTTGTTGCTGTCGCTGCTGGCCAATCCATAGCAGTTCCACTTTCTCCAGATTGAGTCGCTGGCCAGATGCCCGGGCAAATGTTTCCATGGCCTGTAGGAAGGAGGGGACTGATTCTGCGCCATCCAACGCCACTTCTGTGTCATCTGCATATTGGCAGGCGGTGACGGGATTTGGGTCGGACGGTTGCAGCTTAATTCCCACCTCCTGGCTCCGGAGCCAGCATTGGAGAGCTTGGGCGACAAAGAGGTACAGCAGAGGCGCCAGGGGGCAGCCCTGTCGGACACCAGCCTCCATGTCTACCAGCCTGGACTTGTACCCGTTGACCATCGCCCGGGCTCGGGTTTCGCTCAGTAGCAGACGTACCCACGCACACAGCTGTGGCCCTGCCCCCATCGCCTCCATGGCCGCTAGGAGAAAGCCGCGATCCACTGTATCGTATGCTTTGGCAAAGTCCAGGAATGCCAAAAGCCCTTGGCGGTTCTGCTTGCGGAGGAGGTGTGACAGGTGGCGCAGGAAGAGTACGCTGGCCCCAATCAGGCGCTTGGGGAGGAAGGCGGATTGCTCGGGGGTGATGACCCGTCCCAGGGCGGGGCCCAGGCGGTTCGCCAGTACCTTAGCAAGGAGCCGGTAGTCCGAGCATAACAACGTGATGGGGCGGTAGTTGCCGGGGAGCTTGGGTCGCCTTTTTTATAGAGCACTGTGATGATCCCTT
>NW_003307644.1:2726-5193 GCF_000143455.1 Volvox carteri f. nagariensis
CTGCTATGCAGCGCCGCGAGGGCTGCCCGGGTCACGGGTTATCCCGCGTGGAGATCGGGGTAAGCGGGTCGAGGTGAGTCCGGGCCCACTCCAGCCATACCGTCCTAGGCAGGGTTGCCAGATCGCTGCTCTCTGCCAGGGTCCAAACCCGCACCAGGTCCCCTACCGTCTGTAGTTTCCTGCAGGTGGCAAGCCCAGGGTATTGGTACTCCAGGCCGGGGCGGCGGCCCCGGTCCGTCGGGTCGGTCCCTCCAGCATTGGGGAATAGCGGATTTCCCCATAATGCAGTCGCCCAGCACCAGTCACCGGGTGTCAGCGGGTTGGTCCCGATGTCCTCTGGTGGCGGCAAGTGCCCCAGGGCTCCCACAATCCGGCTGATATCCTTCGGCAGGTCACGAGTCCCAAGCCAGGGCCCAGTTGGGCTCGCGGTTGTCAGGGCCCACGGTTGGAAAGCGGGGTTCGTGAGCAGAAGGTAGGTTGAAAGCGTGCGGACCCAGGGGTGGATACCTCCGCCCACCTGCATATCTGTGTCTGTTGCGCCTGTATCTGATCTCGTGTTGCCTGTTCGCAGCCCTAGGGTTGCGATGAGAAAACGAGCTGCCCACACTGCATGCCGGGCTTGGATATGTTGCCGGAGGGGCAGCAGACCAAAGCCTCCTGTCGATGGGTGACCGATCAGGAGTTCCTTGGGCACGCCAGTCAAGCGTCGGCCAGGATCATCCGGGCCTTGTTGGCGGTCGACCAGGCGAGCCGTGAGTCGCTCTATCTCGTCCAGCACGCGGTCTGGGGCCAGTCCGCCATGCTCCATGTGCCAGGTGACCGTCTGCAAGCCATATGCCGACGCCGCCGTTGCCCTTCCAAATGCTGACAGCGGGAAGCGGGACAGACGCTGCATCCGCCGTTTGGCCTCTCCCATCCTCTTCGTCCAGTCCGGCTGTGGTGGGGTCAGCTGGTTGTCTATCGGCAGGTTCAGGGCAGTAGCAGTGGTTACCACCTTAAGTCCTCCGATTGTCTCCTGCTGGGGGGCTGTTAGCTGGGGTCCTGCTGCTGGCGCCGGCTGCTGTTGTTGCTGTCGCTGCTGGCCAATCCATAGCAGTTCCACTTTCTCCAGATTGAGTCGCTGGCCAGATGCCCGGGCAAATGTTTCCATGGCCTGTAGGAAGGAGGGGACTGATTCTGCGCCATCCAACGCCACTTCTGTGTCATCTGCATATTGGCAGGCGGTGACGGGATTTGGGTCGGACGGTTGCAGCTTAATTCCCACCTCCTGGCTCCGGAGCCAGCATTGGAGAGCTTGGGCGACAAAGAGGTACAGCAGAGGCGCCAGGGGGCAGCCCTGTCGGACACCAGCCTCCATGTCTACCAGCCTGGACTTGTACCCGTTGACCATCGCCCGGGCTCGGGTTTCGCTCAGTAGCAGACGTACCCACGCACACAGCTGTGGCCCTGCCCCCATCGCCTCCATGGCCGCTAGGAGAAAGCCGCGATCCACTGTATCGTATGCTTTGGCAAAGTCCAGGAATGCCAAAAGCCCTTGGCGGTTCTGCTTGCGGAGGAGGTGTGACAGGTGGCGCAGGAAGAGTACGCTGGCCCCAATCAGGCGCTTGGGGAGGAAGGCGGATTGCTCGGGGGTGATGACCCGTCCCAGGGCGGGGCCCAGGCGGTTCGCCAGTACCTTAGCAAGGAGCCGGTAGTCCGAGCATAACAACGTGATGGGNCGGTAGTTGCCGGGGAGCTTGGGGTCGCCTTTTTTATAGAGCACTGTGATGATCCCTTCAAGGAAGCCTGCGGGCACCTGCCCGGTCGTGCCAATGGCAGTGAACAGGCCTGCCATGGTATTACCTATGGCTGACCAGAATTTCCTGTAGATGTCGGCTGGAATCCCATCCCACCCTGGGGCCTTGCCAGGTGCGCTCTTCTTGAGTGCCTTCCGCAGTTCGGTGGCTGTGATCTTTTTGGCTCCAAGCTGTTCATCTGCCTCTGCTGGGAACTTAATGTTGGCTGCGGTGAGGGAGTTCAGAACGGCTTGGCGGGCCTGGGGGCAGATGAAGTCCGGGGCCTTGCTCACATCCTTCCAGAAGTCGGCTACCACCTGGGGCAGCTGAGCGGGGTTGGTAACAAGTCGGCCGGACAAGGCTTGCAGGGCGACAGGGGCTGGTTGTTGGTCTATAGCCTGGGCCTGGAGGAAGGCTGTAAGGGATGGGCTCGGCCTCTCCCCTGCCCGCAGCCAGTGGGTGCGGGCCTCCATGGCATCCTTCCGGCAGTCTTCCCGATGTGCTCGTGCGAGCATTGCCTGGGCTTCGACCAGTTGTTGGAGGGGCTGTTGTGCTGTGGGGGCTGCATCCACCGCTTGCCTTGCCAACTGGACCTGCGGTAACACTTCCCGAGCCCGGGCCCCTGGTCTGAGCTTGCGGTGTTGTGCCGCCTTGTTGAGCTGAAGGGCCAGGGTGCTCAGCCGGCGTTTAAA
>NW_003307644.1:5243-9565 GCF_000143455.1 Volvox carteri f. nagariensis
GAGGCCCCGACGCAGGGAGCTCTGTAGAAGTGGGTGTAGTCGCAACTGTGGGGGTGCAGCTGGCGGTGGCTGTCCACCATGGTGGGGCCTGCTGCCCGAAGAAGGTCCACTGTTGGGCCGTCTCCCCGTCGCCCTCCTGGACCCGCTGTGGAGTCCAGCCCTGGGTCTTCCACAAAGTTGAAGTCACCCGCCCAGACCAGCATGGTGTCACTGTTCTCGGCTGCATGCTTGGTTGTGGCTGGCAGCGTGGTTGTGAACAGCTGTTGTCGGAGGGGGTTCACGTGTGCTGAGGTACCCGTGGGGCCATAAATGTTGCAGATGTGGATGCGGTGTCCTCCCCAGCGTAGTATACAGCTGGCAAATCTCCCTCGGACCACGGGGATGGGCGGCGGGTTTTCCACGATAGCAGTCAGATCCCGACGGACTAGGATGAGAACTCCTGCTGTGTGGGAAGAGTTGGACCACGAGTGTGCAGCCACTTTCCATCCCCTGGTGTGCATCGCCTGTGATGCCATGTTTAGCTCTTTCTCCAGTCGACTCTGGTCATGGGCATTAGTATGGTGGGTCTCCTGAAGGCACACCACATCAAGTCCCATCTCTGTCCACAGCTTGGCCGCCGCATGTATTTTTGCGGTATGTTTTGCCGTCATGCCTTGCACGTTGTGCGTAGCAATCCGAAGGGGGTGGCCCCTAGTGGCGCCCCGCTGGCGGTTTCCATTGGTTGCTGGCGGCATGTTACGTTTGTTGGGTATGGCTGACCGAAGAACCCTCTCCGGGTGGGGATTCTGTCTCAACGTCGGGCTGAGTCACCGTGGGGACTTGGAGAATCAGGCTGGAAATTTGGGAGCCTGCCTGGGGCGAACCTGGGTCGCTGGCTTCCTTCTCTGTTGCCTCCGGTCCCTGCCTTGCACCTGCCTCCTCCTCCATAGCGATGTCCTCTACCGTTTTTCCTGTTGTAGCGCCCCCGGTCTTTGCCATTCGATTTTTCCGATTGGCCTGCCATATGTCTCCGCGTTTCTGCTTTCGGCCTCTCGGTGTCTGGCTTCCCGGGCCTCTTTGGCCTGCCGGGCTAGCTCTGCGCTCTGTCTGCGGGCTGTCCTTGCCGGCTCGGTCAGCTTTTTGAAGTGATCCTTCCGCGCTTGGTCGCGTAGGTCTGGCCTGCGCTGTTTCTTCACTATTGCCATGTGGGTTAGTTGCGCTTTGGCTGCCGTCGCTGTACTCCGGGTCATGGGCCGTGTCATTTGCAGCTGGATCGGCTCCACCTGGGCAAAGAGGGCAGCCGCCTGTGTTTTCGGGGAGCCCATTGTGGTGTTCTTCCCGGCTGCCTGAGTTGGCGGGGGAGATGGCCATTCCCTGTTTGTCTGTGCATTGTTGGCAGGGCCGGCTTGTTCCGCTACCGGTTTCCATGGCTGTTCCCGGATAGGCGTGAGTTGGATGGCAGCTGCCTTGTGGGGTGTCCCGAAGACAATGGCCACCTGGGGCTGCTTGGGCTGTCCTGGTGGTGGGTTGGCCGCCTCCTGAGCCCTCTCCTCTATCCTGAGGCTCATTGCATCAGGTGCCGTGGTCCGCCTCAGGGGGGGTTTAGTGGCCGCTGCGTCAGGTGCCGTATTTTGCTCCAGGGGGGGGTCGTGGCCGCTGCACCAGGTGCCGTGTTTTGCTCCGGGTGGGGGGTCGTGGCCGCTGCGCCAGGTGCCTTGGTTTGCCCTGGGGGGTTCTCCTCCTCATCCCTCAACTCCGCCAGCACTGAGTACGGGTTCCCCTCGTCTGCTAGGTCCGATTCCGCCTGGGTCTGCTCCGCCTCCATTTCCATGTGCATTGTCTCCAATCCCAGGGCGGAGTGTGTGGGTGCAGTTGGTGGTGTTGGGGGTGGGGCGTCGGCAGCTATGGTGGCTCCAGGTGTTGGGTCGGCTGCCTGGTGTGGTGCTGCGACCACTGTCTCCTGCCTGGCCTCCTGAGGGTCGGGAATGGGGGTCTTCTTACCCCTCTTCTCCTGCCGCATCCACCCTGCGTCCCCGGGGGAACCCTCTGTGTTGTTCCCACGGGGTTGGGTGGCAGGTTTGCTGCCGCTGCCGCCACTGCCGTTGGGCTGGGGAGGAAGGGCTCTGCTGCTGCTGGGCCCTGGCTGCAAGTCTGGGCCACCTTTGCTCTGTGGGGGCGGTGGTGGCCGTGGTGCGGAGGTGGAACCTATCTCCACTGCAGCTGGTGTAGGGATTTGGGCTGCTACCGCAGCCTGTATCCCTGACACCTGCAGCTCCATCACTGGTTCCCGGGATCCCAGGTGGGTAACGGAGTGTATCGGGCCGCTGAATGCTGGCAGGGGCGGCATTGGCGATGGCCCTATGATGTTGTGCCTTGCCATCTCGGGGGTGTTAGTTCTCCCCGTGGCTGCTGTGGCGGTGGCCCCCCGCTGGGTTCTCGCGATGGCAGCCCATGTGCCATTTACTACCGTGCCAGCATTGCTTCGGCTGGGGCCTGACTCCGGAATCTGCGTCATTTTTGGCTGAGCTCCCTTGCGTGCTGGCGGTAAACAGCCAATTACAGCGGGGGCTGCCTCCAGCGCCAAGGGCACCTTGGTCGCGACCAGGGTCCCAGTGCAGTGGGTACTGTCCCCTGGCGTGCCATACGTATAGGGGAGCTCCACCGGGAGATTGAAGTTTCCCGCCGGTAGCTTCACTGCCCATTTGTCAGCCTGGAAGGGGCATTTGCAGGGAAAGCCGAATTCCTCCCTCTTCCATTGCCTCCCGCTGACCCTGCTGTACGCCATCGCGAGGAAGGCCGTAACTCCCTGGCGCGTTATGCCCAGCGGAAGTCCCGACACTTCCCACCGACGCGGCACTATCTTATCCAAGCCTTTAACCGTTAGTTCCACGTTTACCGGCTCCTGGCCGGGGTAGAACTCCACTCCGCCTAGCTGTAGGCGCCCCTCCCTGAGAAGCTCGCTGTTGGTGAGCCTTGCCAAGCTGCCCGGTGGCATCAGGACTGAGATCTCCATCGCAACGCGCTTATCCTTCATTGGAAAGATGCGCCGCTTCGTCACTGCGGGCCCTTCCAATGCCTCCAAGTCCGTTGATTTTGCCCATAATTTCAACTTAGAAATTATGTGCTCTACAAGTCGCCCATAGCTCTGAGCGTAGACATCTGAAATGTCGGAGCCCGGTGGCCAATGCGCGACCAATTCCCATGTCTCCGGACAGAGCACGAAGAGCCGCTCCGTCGGTGACGCGAGAATGTTAAGTTCGAGAGGAGTAAATTCCTCTCGTTTTACTTTCCTCTGGGTCGTTTGCGGCCTTGTGGCCGTTGCTGTCTTCCGACCAGTTTGAATTTTTGGTCGGTCAGCGGTCTTCGCCGCTCTAGTTTGCAACATTTGTTGCGTCGAATTTAATATGGCATTTAGACGTTGTAATCAAAATAGCCATAAAGATTGCGGACCGTGGTAGCGGTATTGGTCAGGGCTCTAGTCGCAGTATGGTGCGGCTAAGTTATATATACATACATACATACATACATACATACATACATACATACATACATACATACATACATAAAAGCCATCGAGGGACCACCATATACGGGGTGCGGACTCGTATACATACATACATACATACATACATACATACATATGTATGGATGAGACCAAGCTTGACTAAGCTGCTACTATGACCGTCGGCCAACCGCGGCCGTGGCCACCGACAGCGACCTCAATTGTTTGAGCGTAGTTATGGTTATCTAATTAGCCTGAAAATGTCGCAGAGGCGACCAGCAGTGGCTGTTAGCCGCGGCAATGTTCAAAATGGCCGCCAGCCGACCTCAGCCGCGAGACCGCAATCCATACCGACCAAAAAGATAAAGGCCGTCAGTGGCTTTTACGGAACAAATGAAGGCTTGGCTTTCTACAGAGCCACACTAGAACTGGAACCGATCGTGGTGACAGTCCGGTGGCCAGCGGGCTCAGATACGGGCGACATCATCGCGCAAATATACGGTCCATTAGGACTTCAAATTCTGGCAACAATTGGCCAAATCTTCCGCAGCAACCAGGAGTTCAACCGTTGGGGAGGCCCTCGCATTCAAAAACGGTTGCTTTATCCGATGGGAAGGGAACGGCACATTGTGATGGAACTCTCCATCCTTGTGCCAAAAGGAGGTTTAGCAGCGTTGACAGCGACCAGGCGCATCGTTAACGGGCGATTGCGCGTGCCTGGGGTGCAATTGACCCCGAACATGGAGCCGATGGAAGTGGAGCTGCTGGTGAAGAACCAGCAACAGGCTAAGCCCATTGTGTGGGAGGTGAGAGGCGTCCCGGTCGGCCTCAGCTGTCAGGG
>NW_003307644.1:9647-11397 GCF_000143455.1 Volvox carteri f. nagariensis
GCTGGCGGTAAACAGCCAATTACAGCGGGGGCTGCCTCCAGCGCCAAGGGCACCTTGGTCGCGACCAGGGTCCCAGTGCAGTGGGTACTGTCCCCTGGCGTGCCATACGTATAGGGGAGCTCCACCGGGAGATTGAAGTTTCCCGCCGGTAGCTTCACTGCCCATTTGTCAGCCTGGAAGGGGCATTTGCAGGGAAAGCCGAATTCCTCCCTCTTCCATTGCCTCCCGCTGACCCTGCTGTACGCCATCGCGAGGAAGGCCGTAACTCCCTGGCGCGTTATGCCCAGCGGAAGTCCCGACACTTCCCACCGACGCGGCACTATCTTATCCAAGCCTTTAACCGTTAGTTCCACGTTTACCGGCTCCTGGCCGGGGTAGAACTCCACTCCGCCTAGCTGTAGGCGCCCCTCCCTGAGAAGCTCGCTGTTGGTGAGCCTTGCCAAGCTGCCCGGTGGCATCAGGACTGAGATCTCCATCGCAACGCGCTTATCCTTCATTGGAAAGATGCGCCGCTTCGTCACTGCGGGCCCTTCCAATGCCTCCAAGTCCGTTGATTTTGCCCATAATTTCAACTTAGAAATTATGTGCTCTACAAGTCGCCCATAGCTCTGAGCGTAGACATCTGAAATGTCGGAGCCCGGTGGCCAATGCGCGACCAATTCCCATGTCTCCGGACAGAGCACGAAGAGCCGTTCCGTCGGTGACGCGAGAATGTTAAGTTCGAGAGGAGTAAATTCCTCTCGTTTTACTTTCCTCTGGGTCGTTTGCGGCCTTGTGGCCGTTGCTGTCTTCCGACCAGTTTGAATTTTTGGTCGGTCAGCGGTCTTCGCCGCTCTAGTTTGCAACATTTGTTGCGTCGAATTTAATATGGCATTTAGACGTTGTAATCAAAATAGCCATAAAGATTGCGGACCGTGGTAGCGGTATTGGTCAGGGCTCTAGTCGCAGTATGGTGCGGCTAAGTTATGCCCATTTTGTATGGTGCGGCTAAGTATGTATGTATGTATGTATGTATGTATGTATGTATGTATGTATGTATGTATGTATGTATGTATGTATGTATGTATGTATGTATGTTTGCCTAGCTTACATACGCTTACAAGCAGGCGGTTAGGAACGTGGCGTCAAAACGCCACCTGGTAGGTTGCTGCCATCTGGCTCGCGCTCGCGCTGCTGTATTATCGCGCGTGGCTGGTCTTTCACTAGGCGTCCGCAGCGCGCAACGAGGGTGGTAACGGCGTGGGCGTGGGGACCAGAGCGTGAATGAGAGTTGAGTGTGAACGTGAGGCTGAGGGCGCATGGGGTCTGTGAGAATGAAAGGGCGATTAGTTGGGGGCCATTCACTCCGCCGGTGTCGCAGTTTTCTGTCTATTACTGTGAGACCAAAGAGGAATTTCCGTTTGGGGAAGGGGCTCGTATGCGCTAGCGTCGCGAAACGGTGGTTGCGTCTGGCTCGCGTGCTTTTTTTACTCCTCCTGCCATCTAAGACCGCTGGGGCGTGCGCATGGCAGCGTGTGTTTTAGGGCTTTTGGTTTGGACTTTGCTCTGGATTGATTGAGGCAACACGTGGCGTCGTCCGTTGCTGCTCCCCAGTCGCCGCTTCTTCCCTGCGCTGGCGCACGGAAGGGCAGGGCCACTAGGGAATGAAGGTGCTTGTACTGGCTGCTTGTACTGCCACTGCCGTACGTGCTCCAGCAAGCGAGATGATTGTGAACTAGATTGTGCTTTTATGGGGGCTGCGTGAACGAAT
>NW_003307644.1:11447-12401 GCF_000143455.1 Volvox carteri f. nagariensis
GGCCCCTCTATCCCACCCCAGGGCAGTAGTGAAGGTGATGCTGAGACGAGCTGGACAGTGATGGGCAGGAAGGGGAGGAAGACCCCGGCGACGGCTGCAAAGGCTGCACCAGCAGAGACCAACCCCTTTTTGGTGCTGGCGGAGCTGAGGGGAGAGGAGGACGCCCCCACAGATGTTCCTGCTCCAACGGGGGGGAATACACCTATGGCCACACAACAACCGGGGGATCCAGCAGCAGCAACAACATCCCCCGCAGCGAACCCCAATGGGATTTCTTCCACACCCACGGCCACGNCCGTGGAAGGAGCGCCGGCGGCAGCAGCACTGCCGGGGGCACCAGAAGCAGCAGCACTGGACCCAACCCCACCCCCCGCAGCGAACCCCAATGGGATTTCTTCCACACCCACGGCCACGGCCGTGAAAGGAGCGCCGGCGGCAGCAGCACTGCCGGGGGCACCAGAAGCAGCAGCACTGGACCCAACCCCACCCCCCGCAGCGAACCCCAATGGGATTTCATCCGCACCCACGGCCACGGCCGTGGAAGGAGCGCCGGCGACAGCAGCACTGCCGGGGGCACCAGAAGCAGTAGTACTGGACCTAACCCCACCCTCAGCGGCACCGGACCTCCATAAGGGGAAAGCATGCAAGCCCCGCAAGACCCAAGGAATAAAGAAAATCCGCAGGCCAGACCTGACGGGGGAAGCCAGGCGCACGTTCTTTCTGGCGCAAACAGCTGCAGCCCGAGCAGCCCGCAAACAATCCGCAGAACTGGCCCAGCGAACTAAGGACCAGAAGCGGCTGATCCATAAAACGTCTGCAGCGGAGAGACGCAGCGAGCTTATCCAGTCTGCCCGTAAGCAGAAGGCGAAAGGTGCCGAAGCCACCCAGGGGACCCAGGCCTCGGGGAGGGAGCTGGGGACTGCTGCTGCGGAGGGGGACGACACGATTATGGAG
>NW_003307644.1:12451-13312 GCF_000143455.1 Volvox carteri f. nagariensis
ATACATACATACATACATACATACATACATACATACATATGTATGGATGAGACCAAGCTTGACTAAGCTGCTACTATGACCGTCGGCCAACCGCGGCCGTGGCCACCGACAGCGACCTCAATTGTTTGAGCGTAGTTATGGTTATCTAATTAGCCTGAAAATGTCGCAGAGGCGACCAGCAGTGGCTGTTAGCCGCGGCAATGTTCAAAATGGCCGCCAGCCGACCTCAGCCGCGAGACCGCAATCCATACCGACCAAAAAGATAAAGGCCGTCAGTGGCTTTTACGGAACAAATGAAGGCTTGGCTTTCTACAGAGCCACACTAGAACTGGAACCGATCGTGGTGACAGTCCGGTGGCCAGCGGGCTCAGATACGGGCGACATCATCGCGCAAATATACGGTCCATTAGGACTTCAAATTCTGGCAACAATTGGCCAAATCTTCCGCAGCAACCAGGAGTTCAACCGTTGGGGAGGCCCTCGCATTCAAAAACGGTTGCTTTATCCGATGGGAAGGGAACGGCACATTGTGATGGAACTCTCCATCCTTGTGCCAAAAGGAGGTTTAGCAGCGTTGACAGCGACCAGGCGCATCGTTAACGGGCGATTGCGCGTGCCTGGGGTGCAATTGACCCCGAACATGGAGCCGATGGAAGTGGAGCTGCTGGTGAAGAACCAGCAACAGGCTAAGCCCATTGTGTGGGAGGTGAGAGGCGTCCCGGTCGGCCTCAGCTGTCAGGGCACGGNCGACTTCCTCACCCGGGCATACCGGGCAGACCCCAGTCCCCAGGACGTGACGGAATTCTCGCTCCTGGCCCCCACGACGATGGCCGACACGTGGAGGCTGGAGCTTACCAGCAA
>NW_003307644.1:35346-36202 GCF_000143455.1 Volvox carteri f. nagariensis
CTGTCACACCTCCTTCGCAAGCAGAACCGCCGGGGGCTCCTGGCATTCCTGGACTTCGCCAAGGCCTATGACACGGTGGATCGTGGGTTCCTCCTGGCAGCAATGGAGACCATGGGTGCAGGGCCACAGCTCTGCGCCTGGGTACGGCTGCTGCTGAGCGAAACGCGAGCCAGAGCGATGGTGAATGGCTACAAATCGAAGCTGGTGAACATGGAAGCAGGGGTACGGCAAGGGTGCCCCCTCGCACCCTTGCTCTACCTCTTCGTTGCTCAGGCCCTACAATGCTGGCTCCGGAGCCAAGACGTGGGGATCAAATTACAGCCAGCCGACTCACAACCAGTCACCGCGTGCCAATATGCGGATGACACGGAAGTGGCGCTGCAGGGTGAAGACTCAGTACCATCGTTCCTCCAGGCCATGGACACCTTTGCCCGGGCGTCTGGCCAACGCCTAAATCTCGACAAAGTGGAGCTGCTGTGGATTGGCCAATTAAACCAACAGCAGGCGCAACCTGCAACCCAGGCCGGACCCCAATCAGCTGCCCCTCAGCAGGAGTCAATAGGAGGTCTCAAGGTGGTGACCACCGCCACCGCCCTGAACCTGCCAATTGACAACCAGCCATCCCCGCCACAGCCCGACTGGATGAAGAGACTCGGGGAAGCCAAGCGGCGACTGCAGCGGCTCTCCCGCTTCCCGCTATCAGCATTCGGTCGAGCCACAGCGGCATCGGTGTACGGAATGCAGACAGTCACCTGGCACATGGAGCATGGTGGGCCGCCCCCCAACCGTACGCTGGACGAAATAGAACGCCTAACGGNCCGCCTCGTCGACCGGCAGCAGGGCCCAGAAGACCCCG
>NW_003307644.1:39991-63747 GCF_000143455.1 Volvox carteri f. nagariensis
ACATACATACATACATACATACATACATACATACATACATACATACAACCACGAAGCAGGGGGAGAGAGGGGGGGATGGCTGGGGGGCAAGGTAGGTAGGTGGCATATATAGGTAGGTAGGTAGGTAGGTGTTGGGGGGAGTGCCGATGGATGGGGAAAACACACGGCGCCGAGCCACACGTATCCACAGACTAAACAAATGTGAATGTGACGGGGTTTGAACACGAACCAGATTGAGGAGGCGTACGCACGTACACAGTACGAATTCCGCGGTTACAGATGCGTAGTAGGGCGCCCGGAAAAGCCAGGGGCCCGTGAACGGCGAACTGATATTATTGTGGCGCGGAGTGAGGCCGTTTGACGTCCTGTACGGCTCACCTGACAGACATACAGGAGGACGAGGTGCTTACCAGTGTCGTACGGACCCCCGTCCATATAATAACTCCCCGCCCCCCCGTTCCCGGTTCCCCCTGAATCCGTCAACTAACAACTGCCAAAACTGTCGACCGACAACGGTATTGGATAGGCTGGCGAGTGGCCCCGTCTGGCGGGCGTGTACCGGGACGGCACGGTTGTAATCCAGGTACGGCAGGCGGGGGGCCGTACTATGGGGGGAAGCTAAAGTGAAGCTAGAAAGGCCATACCCGCCCACCTCCCTCCGAAGGGGGATGATGGGGGAAATGTTAGCGCCTTGGCGACGCTCCTTCATTACCCCTCGCGTCCTCAACGCCTCCAATGCACACTCGCCTCACACGTGTCGTGTGTTTTCCGTACTAGGGTTTTTCCCTCTCCTTTTCCCTAAGGAGAGGCAGAAGGAGGCTTCTGCCCACCGCCCGCCCGCCCCTGCTTTTCCTCGCACGCGATTTCCCCGGCCCTCCCCCCCGCCGGCCCTCCCTCTTCCACCTTCAGTAATTCCCACTCCCACTTCCACGCCACTTCCACGCCCACGTCCATCCTCACCTCCCCCTTTTCCGACAGGAACGGTCCATGGCCTCTTCCCTGTTTGAGACGTTGGATGCCTACCTGAAGCAACACCGGATGAGATGCAAGGAGGTGCGCCGGCAGAAACACATACATACATATACACGCACACGCACACACACACCACTCCCACCTGCCTAGTTTGCTTGCCGCACACACACACACCCACATTTACGCAAACACACACCCACATTTACGCAATCTCCCCCTCAGGTGTTTTCCCACTTCGACGGGGGCTCCAAGGGCTGGTTGTCCCGCGAGGAGCTCGGGCGGCTGGTGGAGCACTTCCTGCCGGGGGGCCAGGTGACGGCCGGCGACGTCAAGTACTTCCAGGTAGGTTAGTTAGGTAGGTAGTTGGTCGCTTTAGGGTTCTAGGGTTTTGAAATCCTCGTCCTTCTGGCTTCACACGCTTGTGTGTGTGTGTGTGTGTGTGTGTGTGTGTGTGTGTCCTCTCCCACTAGGCTCTGCTGGCAGAGTTCCCCCTTAAACTACTTTCCCCGATCGAAACCGCCGAACCAGCCGCGACGTCGCCTTCACTCACTACCGGTCGGCAGTTGCAACGGTTCTTTTACCTGTCCGTTGGCACGGGGGATACGTTTATGACGTGCAAAATCGAATTGTGTTCCCTCATAATTGTTATGTACGGTATTATTATTACTTTGTACCTGCGCCACCGGGGAGTCGAACCCCGCTCTTTTGCTTGGAAGGCAAATATCCTACCGATGGACTAGTGGCGCACGGATAGAGGATGCCGATAGAGGTTTTGCTTTTGATATAAAACCCCTAAAAGCTTGTTGATGCACGCTACTATTCGCAGGCGCAGGTTTATATCGACTCCGTAATCCCGGATACCTTTCTGCTAATCATGACACACGACATACATACATTCTGATCATTCACCATCACCCTAGCCCTGTCTCTCACCATCTTAGGGACACTAAGCCGCGCTGTGTTACCTGTACAGTATATATCTATTACTTTGCGGCTTAGTTCAATTAAATATATATATATATATAAATATACATACATACATACATAGACAGACAGACAGACATCCCTGTCTTTTACCTCCTTGTTAGAGCTACACCGTGCTGTGTGTTATGGATTATCTTTCCAGCCATATATACGTCGGGAACAATTCCTGTTGTGAAAGGCTCCAACAGGGCCTAATTAGGACACAATGTCGTGCAAGAGGGTTGCAGAGCGGTCAGGATGCGGCGGTCAGGGTCGTCGGGCACACGGGAGGATACGGATAGGAAAGAGTAGGGGATAGATAGAACTGCTGCTGCTGCGGCGGCGGCGGCGGCTGGTGATGATCTCGCAGGCTTGGGTCCTGTCCCTGATGACGGCTGGCTTGGATCTGTAGCTGTAGCTGTAGCTGTAGCCCTCCGTGGTCGCTGATGCCGCGGTGATGCAGCTCCGCGGGGTGGGAGGGGGGTAAAGACGAACCACTGGCGAGTACTGAACAGCCTGAATCACGCGCATGAATCATGGCCTTGATGCATGATGATGCATTCAGCAGCATTCAGCAGTGATGATAAGATTCATTTAGGCCGATGTGCTGCTGCTGCTGCTCCTGCTGCTCCTGCTGTTGCTAATGATTATGATAAATGGTAATGATGATCCTGCTGCTGCTAGTGACGATGATAAGTAAAACACCTATTGGCTTCCCCACAGCAAGTGACAACAGCTGGTCTGAATTTGAAAACTCATGAGGCGACTCACCTCGGAGGCTACAGCCATAGCATGCATGCGCTGGCCTGCTGCTGTTTAGATCCTGACGCGTCCTGGTAATCTATTTACAGGTAGCAGCTGCTGCTGCAGCTGCTGCTTGCGAGGCTGCTGGCGTCACGACAGTGCCGGCAGGATGTAGATGATGTGGATGATGCGGCATTTTTATTTGTGTGGCCTGGTTCCCTTTCAGTAACAAACATGAAACATGTTGCAGAAAGGTTTAGCTGTTCATTAAGCATGCTTGCGCCATCATTGATGCGTGTATGCGAAGCATGCATGTGTTTTGCGTGATGAGGCAGCCGTGACTTTTTGTGTCGAAACTTATCGTTTACGTTACTCCGCATAATTTACGGTGATGTTATCCTAAAATATTAACTGGACGGAATCTTAAAACGGGCTGTTTGTAAGAGTGCTTTCAGTAGGGTAGTCATGCCTTGGGAGGCGAACGATAGCTGCTACCTCTCAAGAAGATCTCCCTTTTTATGCTATGGTGCATAACGTCAATCGTAACGTTAAGCTTAGTGCAGTGCACCGAGACAACTTCGCTGGCTGAACCTATGGACCCGAGCTAACACGTTTGTATATTTGTATAGCATATGAGAAGTATGTTTTTTAATTACGAAGCAGTTGCGCTCTTCGCACGCGGCCGCGTGCATTGGTGCCTCCGCTTGCTCACTTTTTTGGTCCTTTCAGCGCATTTGCAACCCACGGAAATGATTACGCAATTGTTAGAGCAGGGTCCGGCCATCAGCGTTCCTCTGTACTTTGATAGCAAAGCAGCGGTCATCTGCTGGACGGGTTCAGATTTGGCTGCCGCATTCGCAAACACCACCGTCCAGCTTGCGTATCTGGCAAACGAAATCAACATGACCGAATCTGATTGGTCACCATACCCAACGCCAATAACGCTGTGGCGGAACATGACCGTGTCAGGATTGTACTCCGATGCCGACAGATGGCCTTTGCTGGACCTGGGCTTTTACGTAGACAAGGTGCGGTCTAGCGCACATTCCACATTCCTCTTCTCCCCTCCCCTCACCCTCCCTGCTTAACTCGCGTTGGAATGCGTTGCAGTGGTTGGTAATAATAGTCGTTGATAGTTGTAATGGTTGGGGTTCACACCACCCGGTGTGCGGGGGGGAGGGCAGAGGGGTGTGTATGTGTGTATGTATGTGTGTATGTAGTGGACTGGGATGGGGGGTGGGGAAAAAGGATGATGGAGTGGCACTACGGACTCGTACGCTAGCGATAGGGAAACACCAGCAGAAAGACACGCTATTAACCACTGCAACGATCAACCACTGCAACGACCTTACCCGAACAAATCCACTCTTGCTGCATGCAGGTCAAACTGGGCCCGGGCATAATGCTCAAGTTCACACACCTAGCAGTGCAGAACTGGCGGAGGGGGGCGTACTTTCAGGTTTGTGGGGGGAGAGGGCCTAGGATGGAGGGGGGGTTTCCGGGCCCCCCGGGTTATGAACACACCGTTATTGAACGACCTTTCAACTGTTGTTCTTCCTGGGGGGGCATTCCTGGGGCGAGGGGGACGAAGGGTATATGGTTTCGGAGCGATGGAGGGTTGGCGAGGGTAGCACGATCGTTTGTCTCGAAGGGTAGGGAGAACTGCATTCGGCCTGGAGTACGATGGCTCGCTCGCGAATATGCGTCGTAGGGTGACCTTTTGTACGACTACGTTTGTACGACGATGAGTACGATGGGACGCCTTTCTAACGCTTATATCATATTACCTTCCCCGCTGCCCTGCTCCGTCCTTCTTAGCATCGTTTTTGGGTTTTACTCGTGCCACCAATTTAATGTTTACCATCCAATATTTTCAAAATTTTAAAGAATAGGTTTGATTTTAAACCTATTGTTATTACCCCCTACCTCCCCCCCCCAGGCGCCTGGATTCGACATGCTAGCGAGCAGCGGGAGAACAGCTTCAGGGGCGGCAAGTGAAGGGGGAGAGGGGGGAGGAGAGGGAGGAGGAGGAGAACAACAGAGCAGCGCTCCAGGTCTGCTGCTTCTGGATGACATGGCTGTAGTGCAGCGTGAGTGGTTAGTTGGTTAATTCGGTTGGGACTTGGTTAGTGAATGCAATTGTTGAAGTGTGAGGATGATAACTAGATGCAGCACACAGAAGCGTCACTTGGGGACTTACGGCCGAGGTACCTCCGCGCCAGTACCTAACTGACCAACATTAACCAGAACTAACCAACCATGCCCAACAAACATTACCAACCAACTCAAGTTATGCAAATTCTTTTTACCACTCGCACTCTGTATGACGTTGATTACATTGTGGGCTGAAAAGCCGGGGGCCCAGGGCCGAAACACAGCGCGGGGGGCGGGTGCATACGGCTGGTTAGTCTCGTGCACTCCGGCCCCGGGTCAGGCCGCACGGGAAACGACGGCCGGCACACATCAGCGCTCCCCTCCGGGGGCTGGCGCGCCAGCTAGACGGTATCTATGGCCGCTTGTATGTATGTATGTACGTCCTAAACCCCCAAGCCCCCGTACTCCCCCCTTCCCCCCCCGAACCCCGTAGGAACATGTCTGCCACTGTCCATCACCACCGTCTCCACCTCCTCCCTCCCTCGACCACCCCAACTACCGGGCAACCAATCCAACAACCGCTTCCCCCAATCCCCCAACTGTGCGAACGGCAGTACGGCACCCGTCATGCAGCGATGTTGGGCCGCCGTGGGAACATATTGGGACTTGGCTATGTTTGCGTACAACTTTGATTCCCATCTACAACCCGTTCCAGCGGGGTACATGCTGTGGTTTCGGAACTGCCATTACAAGGTACAGTGGGGGCACTTGAAGTAGGCACTTATGCGGCCACTTAATTTACAGCTTGACAGGTTGACACACACCCGTGTGTGTATGTCTGTCTGTGTGTCTGTCTGTGTGTCTGTCTGTGTGTGTATGTCTGTGTGTCTGTCTGTGTGTGTATGTCTGTGTGTCTGTCTGTGTGTGTATGTCTGTGTGTCTGTCTGTGTGTGTGTCTGTGTGTGTATGTCTGTGTGTCTGTCTGTGTGTGTATGTCTGTGTGTCTGTGTGTGTGTGTCTGTCTGTGTGTCTGTCTGTCTGTGTGTCTGTCTGTGTGTGTATGTCTGTGTGTCTGTCTGTGTGTGTGTGTGTCTGTGTGTCTGTGTGTCTGTGTGTGTGTGTCTGTGTGTGTGTGTGTGTCTGTGTGTGTATGTCTGTGTGTGTGTCTGTCTGTGTGTCTGTCTGTGTGTGTGTCTGTGTGTGTGTGTGTCTGTGTGTGTGTGTGTGTCCTCTCCTACTAGTAGCCCCCGCTGCTGGCAAACTCTGAGTTCCCCCCCCTGGACCATCTTCCCCGATGTTTATTCCCAGTGGTGGGGGGCCACCGCCGCCATCCTCACCGTTCTTTTTTGGCATGGGGGAATCCATTCGGCATTTCTGGTGTGAGAGAATTATCCCGCTCTTTGATGGGATCGATCCTGGAACGTTTTATGGATATTATGCAGCGCGTTAGCATATTTCCTGTGTGTCTGGATGTGCTCTGATAATTTTAAAAATTTCCTGCGCCTTCCCTATTTGTCCAACTTCCCTTCTCTTGATGATGATGTTATTGATGATTATGATATGTTTCCTTTTTCTCCTCTTCTTGTATGTATGTATGTATCTTCCCTCTTTTTGCCTCTTCTTCACGTGGTAAATAAATGTAGTGCGCGACGGTGATTTCGGAGGAGTGTGTGCAGTCGTATGTCTCACCAGTCGCCTGCTACTACCACCTATTCCCATGGCCCTACATCTCCGCCGCCGCCTCCGCCGCCTCGACCTCACCACCACCACCTTCTTCTGCTCCTCTTGAAGTGAAAAGTGCTAAAACTGACAGCGGCGGTAGCAGTGGTGGTGGTGGTCGTAGTGGTGGTGGTGGTGGCAGTTCGTCGATGCTGGCGCCATTGCTAGGGGGTGAGGTTTGGGTTGCAGATTTAGGGGGCAGTTTGGGGGGGTGGCGGGAGTAAGGGGAAAGGGGGTAGCTCGTGCGTGTGCGTGTGTGTGTACGTATGTATGTGTGTATGTATGTGTGCTTTATAATCATCTTCGGAGAATTCGGAGGAGCCGTGACGAGGGACTTCATATGCCGAATATGGTGAATACCGACATACCCGAGAATAGCTTCACACGCCCAAGTGAGCGCCAACGTAGTCATCAGCTGCAGCGACGTGTGTCGGAAGTCTCCATTGAAAACAAACTGTAAAAGATGTGACTGCTTGAGGTGGTTCACGAGTGCGTGTGTGTATGTGTGTGTATGTGTGCGTGTATGTATGTGGCGGGTTTCAGAGGGGACGAATACGATAAACTCCCACCTATTTCGGAATTGAATTCGTCCCCTTAGCAGCATGGCTCCGAAACCGCGATCTGCATCTACACGTCTCCTTTCCCCCCTCATTGCTTCCCCCCTATTCCCCTAACCCTTCCCCTGCCCCTCTTGCTACTCCCCCAACCCAACCCCCCTCTTGTTCCCACGACCCGCGGAATCAACCACGGCGGTTCCAATGCGCCAAAACCACGCTTCAACTCGGCTCCGGAACCGTGGTTATCTTCCTATGCTCCGAAACCATGGTTGTAAACAAAATCACCCAATCGTAAGGCTTATTGGGGGGCCTTACGATTCTGGCGCTGGGGGTTTTCCTCGTGGCGTCGCGGCTGCGGTGGCGGCGGCGGCGGCGGCAGCAGCAGCCGGGGAGTCCAGGGAGGCAGAGCGCTACTGCCGGCGCCCAGGGGCCTTCTAAGGGCTGCACTGGGGAGCGTGAGAGGAGGTAGGGGGGGAGAAGGGGGGCGTAGCTAGAATGTGTGTGTGTGTATCGTGCGTGTATGTGAATGTGTATGTCGTACATTGTATTCTTTTGTGAATCGAGTTGTGGGATGAAGTGAGCTGGGAATGACAGTGACGTGAGCTAGCTTCATATATATACATGTATATATGTGTGTAAGCGTATATATATACAGTATATTCATGTACAGTGTGGTATATATATGTGGTATACCCCCTAAACACCCTATACCCTATACCCCCTGTACTCTGTACCCTTACATGTATGTATATGTATATGCATATTATATGTAAATTAGTAAAAATAAAAAAATTAATTTTTTAAATATATATTATTAAAACCTGTTTATTATTGTTATGAATCCTTAAACCTATTTGTAATAAACATGTTTATTATAAAACAAAAATAAATTTACTGTATTTATGTGTGTGTTTATGGCTCATGTCCGGGGGGCGGGGGGAACCAATCTCCCCCTCTCCCCCCACACACATACACACACAAACACACATACCGGTGAGGAAGACCTCCAAGGTCCACCCCCCTCCAATACACACCGACACGCATCGGGTCTCCCCCTCCCCCTCCCCCTCCCCCCCGTGCGGTGCCGCTTTAGTTTGGAACCGCGTGAGCAGCTGCCGTACGAAGACCTCTCCCCTTTTTCGCCGGAGGGTGGGGTTCCACACCTGAATTTGGATCTGGATTTAGGCCCGAGCGCCGAAACCGGGCCGCCTGCCGTACTGCACGGCAGTTGTGCAGGAGCTGCGAGCGTTTCGGCATGTGGGCCGGATGACCAAGAAGTGGATGTCGCGTCGTCGACGGCGACGACGGCGGTTGGTGCGCCTGCTTTCGGCGGCGGCGGCGCAAGCGCGGGCGCAGCCACTGTCGTACATGGTAGCGAACGAAGTGAGTATGTTGAGAAATGTATCATTTGGTTGGTACAACGGACTTTTATTACCTGAATCCGTACGGCACTTTCATCTCCCTTTCATCTCCCCGTCTCCAACCGTACTGCATTCCCAAGTTGACTCCCGTACACCTCCCCACACCATCCACGACACCAATCGGCGCAGTTTGTAAAACCTTTTCTCCCCTGCACACATCCCTCACCCACGCCAGCCTCCACCCCCCATGTGTGTCGTACCGTCTGAAAAAACACCGCAGGCGGCTCCATGCCCTCCGTGCCGTTATCTTCTCAGCTCCGTTGTACGGCAGTCGAGCTAGCGCTGCTGCCAGTGACCCCCCTGACGCCGCTACAGCCGGGCATAAACCTAGACGCGCATGCCGTAGGGGCTTCCGTACAGCTACTACCAGTGACGTTGGGAAAAGGCGCTTTTGGTGTTGTCGTAAAGGGGGTGTACGGCGGGGAGCAAGTGGCGGTCAAACTTCTCAATACGGGACTGTTGACCGGTGCGACGGGGGTGGCGGCGCTTTCGGTGCTTGGGGGGGGACAAGGGGGGGATGAGGGGGAGGGGAAGGGGGGAAATCTGGGTTTGGTTTCGGAGGCGGATCCGGCGATGCGGGCGTGGCGGGCGTTTATCCAGGAAGTGGAGGTTCTTGCGAGGTGTCAACATCCCAACATTGTACGGCTAATGGCGGCAAGTCTCTTGTAAGTTCTGGAAATTTAGTTTAATTTGATTTATTATCTGGGAATTTTAAACGGGACTGACGTACATCTGGGGTTCTGGGAGGTTCACTTCAGGGATGGCCAGGCCAGGAACATAGGGAGCTAGGTTTAAACCTTGGAATTGGAAAGCTTTGGATTTGGATTTGGATAAAATTTTGCGGATCCGAGTCGGGATCCAACACCAATTTTTTCAAACATTTCCCCCCCCCAGTTTTTCTCCCCTTCCTCCCCTCTACCCATTTACCTCCAAAACACATACATACTTACGTACGTACATGCTTACATACATGCATACATACCATTCTGAAGTCGGATGGGGTGAACGGATTAGGGTGCCCCTCTAGCAGGGGAGAGCAGGGACTGCCCCGGGAAAGGGGGCCGCTGGTGGTTAAGCTTCACCATGTAACAACATACATACTTGTATGTATGTATGTAACAACATACATACTTGTACAACCGCACACTTCGAAGGCCTCCCCGAGTGTGCTTGGTGATGGAGCTGATGGACACGTCCCTGGAGAAGTTATTGTACGGCGATGTCAACCGACAACCGGGATCTCAACTGCCACTGACAACGGTAAGCGCCAGGTACAGCGGCCTTGTCGGTGGGTGATAATGGTCGGGGGTGGAGGGGATGAACATTTATTTTTGGGGGTGTGTGTAAAGAGGGAATTGTTGGGGGCCTGGGGGTTCAGGGCTTGTAGGTCCGAACTGGAAGGGACGTGTGTGTATGTGTGTTTCGTGGAGTGGTGAGGGGGGCGGCTCCAGGGGGCCAGAGCCGGAGTAAGCGGTAAGAGTGGTAAAAATACCTACTACACTGTGTAATACAGGTTACATCTGTTAAACTTTTATCGCACAATTACTGCGGTTTTCATACTCGTTACTTGTCATGCACATATAAAAAATGAACACACACACACACACACACACACACACACACACACACACACACCAGAACACCTGAAAAGCACCTGCTGGCTGTTGCAAGATGGGGGACTCCCAACCTCCCCCCCCCCCATACACACACACACCCACACACACCGCACCCCGAAACCCCCAACCCCCCGAACCTTTTCCTTTCCCCCTTAGGTGCTCCACATTGCAGTACAAGTAGCTCGGGCGTTGTCGTACTTGCACCCCACGGTCCTTCACCGAGGTAGCTGGGTACGGGAAGTGCGTGATGGGACGAGAAGTTGTAACGGAAGATTTTGCAATATAAAAAGAATTCAGCATGCATGTATATCTGTATGTATGTGCCATTTTCTCCTAATGTAAGCCTGTTAAGTGTATGACACGTGTGTGTATGTGTGTGTGTACGACGCCCCAGATCTCAAACCAGCCAACGTGCTCATCTCTCACCCGTACAGCGACAAACCCGTGGCCAAGCTTGCGGTGGGTTGCCGTACAGTGATAACGTACATGGATGACGCACAGCGCTGTCGTACGGTATAGAACATTTCCTGGGGAAGTTGCGGCAAGATGAGTGAGGAGTGAGAAGAGGGGTGATGGGGCAGAAAAGAGGCATGTGTTCGTGTGATCGTGTGTTCGTGTTTTTTTGACTGGGGGGAAAACGCCATAGGTGTGAATTTTCCCGCACGTGTGTTTGTGTCTGTATATAAATCTATGTCTACCTGTCTTTGTAATAGAAATTAGCCTGATAGAGCATTGAGCGAGTGCAGCAACTGAGGAGGAAGGTATAGGAGTTCCCCCCTTCCTTTCCCCCCTTTCTCCTTCCCTGACAAATAATAAGCTCCTCTCAATACGCATTCCGGCCAAACATATGTGTGTATGCGTGTGCGTACATATGTATGTATGTATGTAAATGTGAACAGGATTTCGGGCTGTCGAGGCTTCAAACTACCGTACATGCAACCAAAAACGCAGAGATCGGCACGGTGAGTTATTCTGTAAGAGGGTGTGTACGTATGTATGTTCTGTTGGTGGTTGGGGTCGTCGGTTTTTGGAGGACAAAATAAAACAACATTGCCACAACAAAATGCATCAGAGCATGTTTGGTTTTTTTTAAGTGATGGACCGCAAATTAGGCGAGAGGGAGCGTGCACGTGTTATGTGTTTTTTGTGTTTTATGTGTTGGGCGTTCTAGTCGCCCCCTCCTAGTAGGGGCGACGGGGCAGAACAACCGGGTAATCTCGGGGTAAGGAGAGATGCCGTACTGAAAAATACGGCATCGCATGAAGTCCGTTGATGTGGTCGAGGTGTGCATCTTCTGTGGTGTTGGAGATGGAGTAGTAGTTGGTTTACTTCTTTCTTTTTAAACTGGCAGTTTGTTGATGTTTGTGTTCAATTTGTCAAATAACGATGTCACACCTGAGATTTCTTTTACCTCTCACCCACCAATTTTCGCATGGTTGTCGTACTTCAGGCGCCGTACATTGCGCCGGAATCATTTGACATGCAAAACCCCACCATGACTGATCGAGCGGTGAGTGGGCCTGTCTGTCTTTCTGTCCGGATGTCTGTCTGGATGTCTTGACCTTTGTCTACCTATGTTTGTCTGTCCGTTTATCTGTCTGCCTTCCTAGGACCTCTTATTTGCCTGCGATTCTATTCAATTGCATCGACTGTCAGTCTGTAAGTCTGTCTGTCTGGGGCTGATCAGGCGCCCTGTCCGTCAGTCCGTCAGTCTGTCTGTAGTGACCAACATTCGGGATTCGTATCATCATCTCTTCAGCGGTTCTTTATTGCGCAGTGTCGGTTGCTTACCCAGCCAACAAACCAACCGTCTTGCCAACTGCCCATCCGACTCTTAACGTAACACTCAACTTTCCAATCAACTAACTCTCCTAACTACCGACTAACCAACTAACCGATCAGGAGGTTTACTCGTTCGGCGTGATCCTTTGGGAGATGCTGTCGGGCAGGAGGCCCTGGGAAGGAAGCAGTACGGCACAGGTGGGTGGTTGGCGGTTGGCGGTTGTAACCCACAATAAGCACTTCAGGGTGTTGACGGGTAAACACTATGAGAGGGCAATCGTGGGTCAGTGAGGAGGGGTCAGTGTACGGGATTGGCAGTTCTGACTTAATGCCCAAGTGTGTGTGTGTGGGGGGGGGGGGTGGAAGATACCATCATTATATCGCCAACCTCCCCTTCCCAGTCCACTTCCCGGCATACACATACACCCACACCCATCATATCGCCATAAACCACCACCCAGAATCTCAGTATTATGTTAATCAGTACCTCAATCACCACAACCAACCCAACCACCACAACCGCCACAACCACCACAACCGCCACAACCGCCAACAGATCGCGTTCGCAGTGTGTGTGCTGAAGTCCCGTCTACCCATGGGCGACCCCATGACGGAGGAGCGCTGTCCGCAGAAACTTAGAGCGCTGCTGATGTCGTGCTGGGCGGGGGAGCCGACCCGTCGACCCGCGGCTGCTGAGGTGGTCAAGTCGTTGGTACTGTTGCAGGAGGTGGGTACGTGACGTACAGGACGTCCGTACATAAGAGAAGCCCCAATAGGGAACATTACAATTACAATTATAAGAGAGGCCCCAATAGGAAAATACGTAATAAGACACCTGGACATGGAAACTTCCGCCCGAACCCACAACCTTTCCCCCCCACACACACACAAAAAAAAACCCAGCCCGAAAGGAAATTTGGATACGTCGTGTTTTCCCAACCCCCCCCCAAACAAATTCTCCCCTCGAAACCCCCGTCGTGTTGGGTGGCCGCCCCCGGCCTCCTCACTTTGCCACCCCCCTACTTATTTATACCCCACCCTCCCCCAACCCTACTAGGGTTTCCATGCACGTGATTTCCCCCCGCCCCCAAGACCCTTAAATCGCGTGTGGTTCGTCTTTCCCCCAAGACCCTTCTTCCAATACAAACATTTACATACATACTTACATACACAACCTACGTCCACTCTCCGCCACGAGTAACCCTGTCTCACCCCCTCGCCACACCTACCCCGTCGGGCCCTCACTAGGCACTCGCGCTACAACACCACCACCACCACCAAGAAGAAGGAGACCATCCTGCCGCCAGCGGCTCCCTTGCTGGCGGCGGCTCTGAAGGCGCCAACGGCGCCCTCACTCCGCTCACACGGAGCTAGAGCACAGAGGAGTGTATTAAGCGAATGAGGGGGAAAGGGGAGGGGGAGGAGGGGGGAAGGAGGGGGGAAGGAGGGATACACATATACACACACAAGCGCGCGCACGTAGCGGTCGGTTGATGTGACGGGTTTGACCTCTCAGAGTTTAACCTCCAGGGGGAATGGACAGACTCTGATTGCAAACACACACACACACACACGGAGGGTGGGGAAAGGGATAAAGGGTGCGGTGGACGTGTGGACGTGTGGTTGGGCTCTCTTGCGGTGGGGGCTGCTACACAAGGCTGGTATTTGATATCAAATTACTACTTGGGTCGTTGTTGTTACCGCTGTTAGTTGTTAACTTAGGGTTTGTTGTCGCTGTTGTCACCGTGTCGCGCGGTTTTTCTCTAAATACTCTCTTTCGTATTATTAGTGACAAAATCAATCTTGTCGGGGTCGTACGGCATTCGCGGGGTTGTACGGCATTCCTGGGGCATTCCGTGAAGGTGGGTGATGAGGAACATCATGAAGTGAAGTGTCGCGTGCTGGTTGTGTTGATTGTGTTGGTTTTAGTTGAACCAGAGGCGCAGGAGGAGGAGGAGGAGGAGGAAGCGGTGTTAATAAATGGCGGGACGGCGGGATGGCGATGCGAATTGTTACGCATTGTTGTCATTGCGCTCGTTCGGTGTCGCGCTCGTTTCTCTCTCTTGTGTCTTCTGCTGCCTCTATATCTTCTACTTTACTGCTGCTGTGTGTGTGTGTGGTGCTCAACAGCACTGATAGGCGTGGTGGGGACTTCGTCAGGCATTTTGGCGATGATGGTAGGATCATCAGCACAAAGAAGATATAGACGAGGGGACGGGGGGCCTTGAGTTCATTTGGGGTTGGTTCATCGAAAACGGAGCGAGTGAGAGAGCAGGGAGTGTGTGTTTAATGCATATATACGTATGTATATATGTATATGTGAGAGGGAATAAAACCAACTGCGGGGATGGCAGCATGCATATGTATGTAATATCTGCATATTTGCAATAAACGCACTTTTGAACTTTTGCGGATGATGAGAGGGTATGAAGTGCATGGAGTTAGATATTAGAGACCGCCGTTTTTTTGCGACAGGTGGCTGATTATTAAGGCCGGTTTCGTGTACGGCGGCTATTAATTGTTTGAAGTCGTCTCTGGCTGCGGCTGGGCCGGCGGGCGTGGCAGTGTGTTACTGTATGTTATCAATGCGCTTCGCATGTATATGCATCGATCATGTGAAGTACGTAGACAGCTGCTGCTGGTGAAACGCTTAAAAGGATTCTGAAGATGCTGACGGAGCGTCTTATTTGCGCGCAATTTATGTATATGTGTATGTATATGTGTATATGTGCAGTAGGAATATGGTGTTATATATATCGCGACTACACAGAAAAGTACCGAGATCGGCGGATGTCCCGCAGATCCCGCACCAACAAGATACCACATATGGACAGCTACAACATCGTGACATGGTGTGATAGATACGTATGGCTGAAAACAAATGATATGAGTTGTAGTTTATATACTCCTCCATTATGCGACGTATGGACGACGCAAGATAAGAGTACAGCGTTACAGCAGTAGCAGCGGCAGCAGCAGTAGCCAACAAGCCTACATGTGTACGTGGTGCGTAACGCCAAACGATTGAGTGGTGGTGGTCATTAATGCACGCGCACTGATTACCGACGTCTTATGTATACGGATGAAGACGCAGATAACTATTAGACATATACACCACGCGCGCTGTGCTCGCTAGCATGCGCGCAGCACACCGCAAAGCAGAGCAGTATTTCACAACAACAGCAGCAGCAGCAAACATAGAGCTCTATGTAATCGAATTATCCGACGGTAAAAAGTAATTTAATCGTTTATACATCGTGTCCTAGTTGATCACATCCAGAGGTCTGCAACGGGGTCCTTCCTAATCCTCTAATCCAGGGGGTGGGTACCGGTCGACCGTCAGCCATCTACCGACCATCGACCGTCAGCCATCCTCTAATCTCAACAGGGGTAGACCACTTCTAATTCCTAATCCAGAGTGGTGGTCTTATCCATAATATCCTAGGGGCGGTCGGTTGTAATCCACATCCCGTTGCAGTATCCCAATCCTAATCCTGGGGGGGGGACCGCAATCCTAATCCTCTTGGCCGTGTCGTAATCCTTATTGTGGAGCTGTAATCGTGTGATTGGCTCGGTAACCGGGGCCCCAGTCCTAATACAAGGGTGCCGTGACACGGAAACACACACTGCCGTACAGGCGCGAGGCGATGGCAATGCAATTGCGTAAAAAATTCCAATGCAATTTTATAGCGGGTACATGATGAAATGAAGTAAAACTGGATACATAGAACTGGATACATAAAAAGCAGGCTGACAAAGTTGCACACCCTGGCCGATTCTGCAATACCGTGCCATATGGCACGGCAGGAAGAGTTTAAGCAGGGATACCGTGCTTAAACACCTTGATTCGAGCATCTACAGATGCGATTGTGTGTGGGGGTCGAAGATAGAATGCACGTTTTTACGGTTGAGAGGTGAGCCAATTGCAATGGATCACTGTCCACACTTGCAGCGAAGCAGAGACGTTCAATGCCATAAATTCCCGAAGAAAGTGAGAGCAAGTAAATAAAAGTAAGGCAGGAACACGGCAGTGTTTCTCTCTATCTTTCTTGCTCTCCTTTCTGAGCTTTCTGAGTCTGAGGTCTGAGGGCTATGGCTACCTCTCTTCAACAGGTTATGAGCCCCTGCTTCCTGCCTCCCGCGCTCTGACAAACATACCTCCTACAGCATCAGCACTGCTGCAACAAGCACAGCTCCCACCACGTTGACACTACCATAGCTACCGGCCTGTACGGGTGGAGGGGGCCCCCGCCACCTTTTTTTTTCGGAATAAAAAATTGTTCGCGGTCCTGAAAATTAAGAATAAATAATGTTCCGACCGTACAAGTTCATTCCTCCAGCCGAAAATGGACTGTTTATGCCAAAGCCGCTAGAATCTTACAGGAAACATACATGTTAACCATATCATAGTACTTTAATGCCACGGATACTGTTAGGAAGGTCACGCCCGAAAGTCAACGAGGAATCGGACTGTTTCTGACCGGACCAAACGCTGCAAAATATTCGGACCCGAAGCTCCCAAAGCGTGAAAGGCCATTAAAGAAAATATTAAACTTTACTGAAGCGATTAGTGACGTTAATGAAGACGGCCTAGAGGTCGTAGGCAATGTGGGCGCAATGCTGCAGCCAGCCGACGACAATGACGCCACTCCGGTTGTCAACAGCGAGCGGGCCACACGTCAACGTTCTTCATATGGAGACAATCGCGATGGGGCAGTAAACACGGGCGTCGAGGTCGATGGCAGCAGCGACCCCGGCGCTGCAGCTAAGACTCCTAACCCCACGTGTGCACACTCTGCGGCACAAAGACGCCCCGACCACAGATGCAGCGGGTCGTGAAGGGGCAGCGCGACGGCGCGTGGCTGGAGAAGAAGGACAAGCACCTGAAAACCAAAGTGCCTGCCGCTGACCTCTATCCCAAGGTCATGCGCAAACGTACTACGTTCAATAGTATTGAGAACGCAAAACAGTGTCTTAAGGCTGCGCAATCCCGCCAGTGCAATGTCGTCGGCAAGCGTGCGGTGCGTTTTGAGGTTGGGGACTCCGTGCTGCTCAGCACCCGCAAGATCCAGTTGAAATCTCCTGGAGCAAAGAAATTACTGCCTAAGTTTATTGGGCCATATAAGGTTGTCGCTCAAGTGGGAGAGAACGCGGTAAAATTGGGATTACCCTCGACTTCCCGACTCCATCCGGTCTTCCACCATGTATCCTTGCTCAAACCATTCAAGGATGATGGAACACGACAACCGCCGCCCCCATTCATAATTGATGAAGAGCCATATTACATGGTCGAGGCACTACTTGACCATCGTGATGTGAAAATCCGAGGTGGAAGCGGCAAAACACGTCTAGAATATCTGGTTAAATGGGAAGGCTATGACTCCAGTCGTAACACCTATGAACCGGAAGATTCCCTGCGTCAGTCCGTTCCCCTGGCCGAAGCTATTGACGACTATGAACGACGGTTGGCGGCAAAATCCGGGCAACCTACACCAAAAAGGAAAGTGGTCCCGACCACCTCTCCTTCGGTAGCACCCCAGAACAGCACCCCAGAACAACCGAAACGGAAAGCACCTGCTTGCAAGAAAAAGGTGACGCTCCCAGGACGGTTCGCTTCTGAAGGGGGGGGATGTAGCAAGCTACATTTACCTTAGAATATCTTTAAGCTATTAAAGCTTAATCACAGTAACGGTACAGTCCCGTAGTTACGAACCATACTTGTTAACTGTACAAACTCACTTTCTGTTGCGCTATCACAACCTAGCATGCGACACCAAGACTACAGGAATGGAGATGGCGGCAGGTGGGCCGCATTTAAGCCACCCAGGTGAAGTGCTTCGGCCAGACACTCTTCATATCACTATACCAGTGTTCGGATGTTCAAGACTCCACTGTCACCGTTCTCGATGTATGTCTTCGAATTCCAACTTCCTGTGTCTTTTCTCGCACCTAATGCTGGGTCGTCAATCGTGGACGAGACCCTCCTAAGGTAAGAGACGGCTGTTACAGAGGGCATTGCATTCATGTTTCAGGGTAGGTTGTGCATGATTTCACACAGCAGCCCCTGCCCTTCATCAGATTACACACAGCTCAAGTGTCATGCATGCCAAGGTTTCACACAGCAGCCCCTGCCCTTCATCAGGTTATATTCAGCACAAGTCTCACACAGGCCAGGGTTTCACATTACGGCCCCAGCCCTCCCTTTCGATCACACACAGCACAAGTCGCACACCTGCCAGGGATTCACACAGACACTGCTCGGTTTGGTGCTCACGAAGTTCCTTGCTCTGCACAGTCCAGTAGTTTTGCTCAGCCTGCAACAGCTTCCGCCACTTAAAGACCATTTCCTTAGTATGCTTGTGAGGCAGGGAGCTCTGTCCACCTACTGCTGCTTCTTCCTTGTGTTCATATCCCAACGCATGAACAAATTTAGAAAATGGCAACACTGCGCTGTGCTGGGTGGTACAGGAGATGGTGGCGCGCTGTGCTGGGTGGTGCAGGTGATGGCAGTGCACTGTGCTGGTTGGCGCTGGAGATGGTGGCACACTGTGCTGAGCTGGGCCCTAAACAGTGCCCTGGCCAGGCATGGCCACCCACAGTCCGAACAGAGAGGCAAAGGCATCGTGGACAGCCTCAACCGGGTGAGTCACATCCTTTACCCAGCCAGCCTGCACATACCAATGCAATCTGGGGCTCCATCTGCTCAACTTCCCTCGATCCCCTGCATGCACTGTGTTACTGTGCAAAAAAAGGATTTGCCCAGGCTGCATCTGCAGGGTCTGTGCCACCCTCTCCACAATGTGTTATCCACCTTCCAGGGGTCATCAGCTTCATTGTCAGATCCGGCGCCATAGCTTAATTGGTAAAGCACCACCTTAACCGGTGGGAGATGTGGGTTCGAATCCCACCGGCGTCACCATGGGTTGTGAGACTTGTTCGCTGATAATGTATCAGCCTCTGAGGCTCTCCTCAGGGCAACCCGTGGTGTATGTGATGACAAGTTCGTCACCAGAAGGCTAGGCGCCGAGGAGGAGGAGGAATGGATGCACAAGGTCAATGGAGCTGTCCAAGCAAAGTACCTATCAAGAAGCTGCTGTAGCATGGCTAGGCCGAACCTCGCACGAGCCTTAGATGGTGACCTCTACGAGGGGTGCAGAATCCCCCAGCGGGTGAAGCGGGTCGTAGGGGGTGAACTACCCTCTGCCAGGACAAAGCGCAGGGTGCTGTGTAGAGTGCAGTAGTGTAAGGGTAGGGAGGCGGTGCGACATGCACGTGGCCTGAAGTTGTAACAGGAGCACCAGACTCCGGCAGGTTGCGATAACTGGTCGTGTCCCACAGTGACAGTGTGGCGTCCTCACCAACGATAGGTGGAACTCTAGGGTGGAAAAGGGCCCGTAGAGGTGACGCGGTGGGAATATAGCATATAGGACTGACTAGGTGCAGACCTCAGAGCGTTCCCCCCTTAACACACGCCAGGTTGAGCGGACACCGGTGTAACAATAATAATAATAATAATGTCAGATCCACTGGCTATCACTGCTGCTGCTCTCCCCTGACTTGCTCCAGCCATTCCCAGTGCCAGCATTGGCATCACTGCTGCCAGCAATGCCAGCAGCACCACCATGTGTGGCAGCACCACAGCTAGGGCCAGCAGCACTACTGCTCCCAGCCTCCAAGTTCCACAGGTGACATGCCATGTATATCCACGATATGGCTGTGGTGTGACTATTGGGTGCCATGAGGAGGCTGGTGTCCTTCACCAGTGGCACCAGCACAATGAAGGCATCCTCAATACTGAACTTCATATCTGTGTGCAGCACCTGGGCTTTGGCTGGCAGGTCACTGGGCCTGGTGCCCAGGAGAACCCCCTTCTACCCTGTTTGGAGACATGGCACGAGTGGCCAGGCCCCCCAAGGAGGCTTCTGTCACTCCTGCCATCATGCTGCCAAGGACCACCCGTGATCTCTCCTCAGTGCTAGCAGCCTGCTGCTGTAAGGGGTTAGCAGGGAGGGGGGCAAGCAGCATGATGCATAAACGAAAGCAAATCTCTACATGGCCAAACATGTCCATCTTGCAATTGTACAAGTTCTATTTTTGGGCAGGGCCTCAGCATGAAGACAGACATGTTTACCCATGTCCAGGTTTCGTTTCCTTTATGGTTCATGCTGTTTGCCCCCTCCCTGCTAACCCCTTACAGCAGGGGGCTGCCAGAACTGAGGAGGGACAGCAGGTGGTCCTTGGCAAAAGGCAGGCCACTCAGGCAGTTAAACATGGCAGTCAGGCTGTGTCCATGCAGCCTAAGAGAAGACACACATCAGGAGAGGGCAAAAATGGGCAACACTGGCAGCTTGAAGAGCCACTTGAAGTGGTGGACGCCTTGCTATTCGTCTGCAGAGAGGTTGATGTCATGGAGACCTTGAGGCTCCTTGGTCTCACCATTATAGAGGATATCAAGCTGATGCACCTGGCCTCGGTTGAAGCAGCAGATGCGGCATCTAAGTACATCAAGGTCATTGGCATCCTGCTTGACATGCTGGAATATTGGGCACCCATTGACCTTGATATATTTCAATGCTGTATCTGCTACTTCAACCAAGGCCAGGCACATCAGCTTGATATCCTCTATAATGGCAAGAGTCTCAAGGTCTCCATCATACATCAGCCTCTCTGCAGAGGAATAGCAAGGCATCCACCACTTCAAGTGGCTATTCAAGCTGCCAGTGTTGCCCATTTTTGCCCTCTCCCACTGTGTGTCTTCTCTTAGGCCGCTTGGGCACAGCCTGACCACCATATTTAACTGCCTGAGTGGCCTGCCTTTTGCCAAGGACCACCTGCTGTCCCTCCTCAGTTCTGGCAGCCCCCTGCTGTAAGGGGTTAGCAGGGAGGGGGGCAAACATCATGAACCATAAAGGAAACAAAACCTGGACATGTACACATAAACAATACTAGAGAAGGTTGTCTAAGCATAATTTTAGTTTACTAAAGTTGTGCTGTCTGAGCATAATTTTAGTAAACTAAAATTATGCTCAGACAACCTGCTCTTTATTGTTATTAGGATCTAGATTACTAGACCCTAATAACAATAAAGAGTAAGGCTGTCTGAGCATAGTAAGCTTCAGCTGATTATGCTCAGACAACCTGCTCTTTGTATTGTTTAGCACAATTATGCAGCCATATGCAGGACACCTTGAAATGCTGCAGCAAATCATAAACGAAAAGGTGTTGTTAAGATCACAAATGCTATTGAGTACACTCTGGGAACCTAGAGGCTTCATTCTATATGCGATTCACATTCATTTCATACCATTATGAAGGACCCTTCATTGCTCCATTCATTTCAGGGCCATGATTCATTTTTGGAATGAAGACCACTTCATTACAGAATGAAGGTAGCTCAGAATGAACGTCCCTTACACTTTGAATACCCCTTCTGTCCAAAATGAAGGTGGACTCCATAAAACGAGCCCATGTCCATCACGTGATATGAAGGCCCCTTTCAGTCCAAAAAGAAGCCGTCTCCATAAAATGAAAGTTGTACATCACGTGATATGAAGGCCCCTTTCAGTCCAAAATGAAGCCGTCTCCATAAAATGAAACATGTACATCACGTGATATGAAGGCCCCTTTCAGTACAAAATTAAGCTTTTTCATAATGTCCATCGCGCCATATGGACGCGCCTCCAATCCTAACTAGGAAGGCGTGTTCTTATCACATGATGAACAGCGTCTTGATACGGATTTGCTTATAAGCCAAGCCGTCTCAAGACCCTGTCCACCATGTGATAAGAACACGCCTTCAGCCCTAAGAAAAGGCACCTCCACAAAACAAGACATTGCAGCTGTCCATCACATTGCATGTGCATTCACCCCAAAATAAACGTGCATCCATTACCACCGTCGTTTCTTGCCCCCCTTCCCCTTCGCCTTTGTTTCCATGATCCGCTTCAGTCAAGACGACATCAGGTCCAGAACGGCTGCGCTTTGAGGTGGCCTTTGCTGTCATCATGGCTGTTGCAATCTCCACCGCCCACATCTGTCGCCCACTGCTTCACCATGTCCAAGGTGGTTGACTGCAACAGCAGCGGGACATGTGTCAGTCAGTTAGTTATAGACATATAGGCTTAGTGGAGTAAAAATGGACAGGTTGCTATACTGAAGCACACAATTAACACGATGTCGCAAAACCATGCATTCTTGGTGAGCACCCAACCAGCCTATTTGTAACCCTGACATGAAACCAACACAAACTTTGACAGGAACTCACTTTCTGATTTGCTGCTAGGTGATCTGGTCCAGCGCTCGACATCCATTGGTCATGGGGTCCGGCTGCTGCTTGAAACAGCTTCAAGACACTGCTCTGCCTCCTCGACACTCAAGAGCTAAAATACATCTGCGTTGAAAACAAATAGAGGGGCAAAGAACAATAAAACATTACGTTAGTTATCATGCAGCAGCATCGGACTGCAACCCGTGACGGCGGTAAATAGCTAGCACACATGTCAGAATAACAGATAGAAGCAGGTAACAAAGTTCTGTGATGACGAGTACAGAGTCATGATGTGGCCGCCGGCAATGTGGACCTGGTCAACACAGTCCCGTGACTCACCCAGCCCGAGCAGCTTGAAAATATTGGTCTGCTCCTGTGCCTCCCAGTCACATTGGAAGATTTCATTGTCACCATCGTCAGTAAGAGAGCCCAGCAGACTGGACCTAAGGGCGCCCTCACAGAGAAGAAGCCTCTTCTCAAACTTCAGCCTTGTGGCAAGCTCTTGTCCTCGCTCACTTAAATGAGGTCTAATGGCATAAACATCTGTAGTCAACGCTTTGTGTTGGCAGTGAGTCGCTGTTAGATGCTCAATGTCAAGCGCAGTAGTAATCGTTGTAAATCTGTACTTACAACAAAATGGAAGAACTATGGCATCTAAGATTAAGGAAGTGTATGCAGGATTTCTTGAGTGTCACCGGTCCACTGCATGCCGTACCTGGATTGTAGCATGCAGTCCGTCAAGGTTCCGGCTATGAAAGAGTCCAGAATGAAACTAAAGCTAATCTAAATTTCATGGATTGATTATGGCATCGAGTAAGACAAATGCTCCAAGGCTGTCACCTGTGAACCTGCCAGCAGCACTTAGTATGTGCCTTGAAAGGAATTCCAAGTGAAACCTCTCTCTGACACCTCTCTATCGACTTCCATGCCCAGCAGCATGCCAGCATACATGGGAAGTTGCAGTCTGAAGCCGGCACGGGAAACCCAAAACGCTATCACCTGAGCATCACATGATAAAAAACAATGCTGGCGCACCAGTCCGGACACTCACACAGACGACACCACTGCATGACCTGCCAAGGGCTGCAAACATCTCATTGACACTGACAACCCTCCTAGCCCAGGCCTGTTCTTGTTTCCCATTGGCTCCCATCATTGCAGTGTGCCCAAACAAAACTCCTTCCCTTCCGCCGCCATTGCCGCCATCACCATCCCCGCCATCGCCACCACCTGCCATCGTCACCCCTGCCACCATCATCGTCACCACCGTCGCCATTGCCACCGTTGCCATCCCCACCGTCACCATTGCAACCATCACCATCCCTGACGTCACCATCCCCACTGCTGCCATTGCCGCCGTCGCCATCCCTGCCATCACAATTGCCACCGTCGCCGTCCCTGCCATCACCATTGCCACTGCCGCCATCCCTGCCATCGCCATTGCCACCGTCGCCATCCCTGCCATCGCCATTCCCCCCATCGCCATCCCTGCCATCGCCATTGTCACCGTCGCCATCCCTGCCATCACCATTGCCACCGTCGCCATCCCTGTCATCGCCACTGCCACCGTCGCCATTCCTGCCATCGCCACCCCTGCCATCGCCATTGCCACCGTCGCCAT
>NW_003307644.1:65247-82414 GCF_000143455.1 Volvox carteri f. nagariensis
TAGGAGGGTGCAGGGGAGGGCGGCGTTGGGCAAGGGGGGCACAGGGGAGGGCGTCGTTTGGCTAGGGGCGGCGGAGGGGAGGGCAGCGTTGGGCTAGGGGGGCGCAGGGGAGGGTGTCAACCAAGCACCTCCACCCCCTTCATCCCTTCCCCCTTCACCTCCTCCACCGTCACCACTGCCACCATCTCCACCTCCGCCCCGCATCCCCCTCTCCTCTCTCCCCCGCATCCCCACCTCCTATAGGATACAGCTATTTCTTCCCCGCATCCCCCTCTCCTCTCTCCCCCCCATATCCAACTTTGCTATCTTCCTCCCTTCTTCAATGTGTGTTCACATCACCCGATGATGCAAAAGGAGGAGAAACATTTCTATAAAATACCTTATGGACTACGGTCTCACCTGTTAGGTTGTCGGGGCTCCACTGCATTTCCGCCTGGCCCTTCGGTGGACTCCGGACTCCACTCCATGTCCACCGCCACTGGAGACGAGGCGCCTACACTAGTGTACTGACAGTACTGACAGGGGGGACCTAGCTTCAAATCGCTGATGATCTACATGTGACGTGTCTGCTAGTTTCGTTTATTGTACCTGTTTCATCCGGCTGGTTAGCTTGAGCCTGTGCACATGCAAGGGGACCGTCATCATCCTCCGATTCATACACTGCACCCCTTGCTTCATCATCTGCACAAATGCACATCAAAGCAAATGGCAGACATGATTACCTTTACACCAGTCCACACCCCTGTCCATTACATCCGTCCCTTGCCCCGTGCCCGTCGCCCGTCCCTGAGTCGCTGTCACCCGAGCTGCCATGACCAGCACCCCGTTCACCCCATCCCCTTCACCTCCCCTGCCGTCACCACGGCCGCCATTTCCACCTCCGTCCTCTTCATTGCTGCAATCCCCGCCCCCCTGTCTCCGTGGCCGCCACTACCACCTCTCTCCCATGCATTCTCATCCGTTCTCACCTGCACCTCCGTCGCCAACCGTTGCTTCTTCAGTGGCAACAATACGGATCTCCACCTCTCCATCCGTCCCAATGTGTCCAGGTGATCCGTCACCTGGGAATAGCAGGGCATACGACCACGACACCATGAAGGGTTCCACATACTTCATTCTGGATGAAGTTTCCCCGCCATTACGTTTATCCCTTGCCATTGCAACCGTAACCATTGCCACTGCCGCCATCCCCGCTGTCGCCATCCCTGCTGTCGCCATCCCCGCCATTGCCCTCCTCACCGTCGCCTTCCTCTGCCGTCACCCAAGCAAATGGCTCCGTGCCTGTCGCCCGTCCCAGCAGCGACGTCAGGGGCAACGGCGTCCATGTGCCCCGTTGCGCCTGACGTCGCCTGAGTCGCCGTCACCCGAGCTGCCATCACCACCACCCCCTTCACCCCATCCCCTTCACCTCCCCTGCCGTCACCACGGCCGCCATTTCCACCTCCGTCCTCTTCATTGCTGCAATCCCCGCCCCCCCATCTCCGTGGCCGCCACTACCACCTCTCTCCCATGCATTCCCATCCGTTCTCACCTGCACATCCGTCGCCAACCGTTGCTTCTTCAGTGGCAACAATACGGATCTCCACCTCTCCATCCGTCCCAATGTGTCCAGGTGATCCGTCACCTGGGAATAGCAGGGCATACGACCACGACACCATGAAGGGTTCATCGTCATCCCCGCAGTCGCATGTGACGCAGTTGCCCGTGACACCGTCGCCTGAGTTGCAGTCACCTGAGCCACCATCACCACCATCCCCTTCACCCCATGCCCTTCACCTCCCCTGCCGTCACCACTGCTGCCATTTCCGTCCTCTTACCTTATGGACTACGGTCTCACCTGTTAGATTGTCAGGGCTCCACTGCATTTCCGCCTGGCCCTTCAGTGGACTCCACTCCATGTCCACCGGAGACAGGGTGCCTGCACTGACAGGGGGGACCTCGTTTCAAATCGCTCATGACTTACATGTGACGTGTCTGCTAGTTTCATTTGTTGTACCTGTTTGGTCTGGTTTGTTAGCTTGCGCCTGTGCTCCTGCACTCCCGCACCAACCACCGAAGGGCCCGCCGCAACGGGAGCTTGTTGCTGAGGAGATTCATCTGCATCATATTGGACGTAGCAAATTTTAACCCTACATAGTACCTGGCAATGTATTGCAGCAATTTCTCACTGCGTCCAGCGACCATCTCGTTAGGAGCCACGGCATCGAGGCCAAAAAGCTCTTTGCCATTATTACCACCATGAGGCTGGACGCACTGATGCATGATGACGAGATTATATGCATGAGACGTGCTATGATACTTGCGTTCGCAGGACACACACGTAATTTCAAATTTCGACAACGCATACAGTCGACCGCGGCAGAGGTAACATGGATATGTTTTAACTGGAGGGGCCATCTTTATTAGCTATTATTACATCTTCAACAGAAAGCAGGACTTGCGAACAGATGCTGTGTGCATTTGTATGTTCTGAAGGGCCCTACAGCCCTTCATTCTGGGACAAGCGCAGACTGAACGAAACCTTATGTTTGGAGTATTTGTACAGTCATAAGTAATTAAAACAATCCCTGGCATGGCGATATTACAGGGTTTTTGCATGCTAAGTGGCCATTTCAGCCGAACTCCGTCGATATGCTCTGAAGGCCCCTCAGCCCTTCGTTATGAAATGAGCACGAATGAGCACGAAACGACAACTAGATGAAGGGATTCCCTGGTATTGAAGGGAAGCTGGTTCCCAGAGTGGTAAGGGCAACACTGCTGGCCCATCAAGGCGGATGCCAGGCACATCCCATGTGCACACCCTCCCTGCCCAGCCTACTTCTGACACATTACAGCAGCACAGCACAACCCCTCCAACAACAACAGGATGCCAGAATGCAGGGGCAGAGGAACATACACCTGTATGGAGGCGCTGGCTCGCCACCTGCACCATGCACACCTGGTCAACCCAGCACTACCAGATGGGGTGCACAGCCTGTACAAGGCTGCTGGCCCATCAAGGCAGATGCCAGGCACATCCCATGTGCACACCCTCCCTGCCCAGCCTACTTCTGACACACCTGCCATCCTGCAACATTGCATTCTCATGTCCATTGCACCCTCTGCAAACACACCCTACCTGCCATACCATCCAGCCAGATTGCTACTGTCAGTGGCCACATACATGTGGCCCACCATGTCAACCTGCTGCATGGAACTGCCTGCTGCTTTGTGATGAGGTAGCTTGTTCCACAGCTGGCTGAGATCCAGTGCAGCAACCTTGGACCAAACTAGCTCGACAGTGGCAGGGTTGTCCACCTGCACATGGGTGTCAGTTAGGTCATGTCCATACAAGGTGTGCACACAAACAGTACCAGGCCATTCAACCCCCCCTTCCACATGCACCTTGACTTTCACAAACAGCATTGTCACCTGCTGCCCACTCAAAGCAGGCATGGGACCCCCAGCTTGCAGCTTGCCCCCAGCCATGTTGGCAGTCTGCTTGAGCAGTGGGGTGGTGCCACACACCATGACCAGAGTGGGCCCCATGATGTCATGCAGCCCAACTTGCAAAGCACTTAGGTTGCCCTGCTTGACCAGCAAATGGCCCAGCACTGGTATGACCATCACACATGTAGTCGCTGCATCCAGCTCCACCCCCAGCACTTCCAACAGCGGGTGGCATGCACTCAAGCCCCAGACATCCGTCATGTTGGCAGGCAGTGGCAGGTTCTGTTGGTCAGACCAGACTATCCTGCCTGGCACCACCACTGCAGATGCGCACCCAGGTGGCCAATCCACATGTCAGCAGCCACTCGGGTGTTGGGCCTGTGCAGATCAGGCACAACAGCTTTCATCTGGTCCGGCACTGTGCATCAGTTGGCAGCACTGTGCATCAGTTGGTGCAGCATGAAGCCAGCACCCTTGCTATCAATGTGCACATGCTGACCTTATCTTTAGTGCACAGTTGCATGAGTGTGCTGATGCAACCATCTTCCACCCCTGCCAATCCGACTCCAGCTGCCCTGTGCACGCGTGGCTGCCTGATAGCTGTCTGGCATCACAGACACAGACAAACAACAAGCAGCCCCTGGCAGGGGCGGCAGCGGCCCTCAAGTGCAAGTACAAGCAGCACCACACTTGATCGCCTAGCGATTTGCAGCCAGCCGCTGTACTGCCTTCTGGCAGCTGTGCTTCAAATGTTTCATTCCCTCTAAGCGCGGCCGCAGCTCTGTCAGCACCGTGCTGGCCCAATGCCAGGCCATCACCACTCTGCCGCGCTGCTGCACAAGTACGCTGCCAGCTACGTGCTAATATGTAGCCAATGGACCGATGCTGGTGTTGTTGCTGATCCGAGCCTTGACAAACATGAGACATTCACTCATTGTATCGCAGCAGGCCAACTCTTACAATGTTGTTCATGTCCTTGCACTGCCTTCGCTTCATGGTCTCTACATAAAATGCACGCTTATGAATTTGCCGTTTTAATCCACACTGCATGATCGAATCTTGATGTTTAGCGCCGTACCACGCCGACCGGGAGTCATGGCCACCTCGCGCCGTTCTTGAGTCAATGATGTATGGCCAGTAAATATCATGCCTTTCCTATCAAACTTTCCTGCGAATTGACATCCTGCCAAACATCCCTGTCCCTGATGCTTGCATCAGACCGGCCATCACAAGGTGCATGTTTTCCTTGCGGGCCGCCACATACATTGCACGCGCCAGCAAGCCTTCGCACTGTTTGCGCCTTCACCACGCGCTCCGATCCACCAGACCATGCCTTTCTGGACCTCCTCCCCAATGGACGCACATGGTGCACCCGCTGCCCTTCCGCATTGGCCACACAGCAGCGGTCCTTGCAACTACAAGTACACATGGCATCCAGCTGCTGCCCAGCAATCGTCATTCTCAGGCACTATCCATCCCCTGACACACCGGCCACAAATTGGAACCCCCTGACACATGCCGAACATTACATCCCAGCATGGTGGCCTAACATGACGCTATTCAGGCACATGACCGCTATGTTCGTGATAGAAGGCCCATAGGTAGTTCGTCATTCCTGTCTTGCGGAGATGGGCGGAGATGGGCCCCTAAGCTGTTGGTTACCCCCCGTTTTATGCCATAGGGCTGTTGGTATCTACACCCATATCTCATGTAGCACCAATTTACATGCGGCAGTTGCATACATGTGCATATGTAGTTGTGTCCTACAGCGCTGTCATAACATGGAGACGAAGTGGCGATTGGGAATTTGCAGGTCGGCGGGTCCATTCCGCTGGTAAGCAAACTTTTTAGTGTCCAAGGACTTCATCACTATTCCCAGCCGCCACTATCTCCGGCTGCCTCACTACCTGGCTGTCCCTCTGCGGCCTCCCCCCGACGCCTCCTCCCCTGATGCCTCTTCCGTGGCTCCCCCCTCCCCTTTCTGCCACTATCCCCTGCCGCCTCATTCCCCTACCCTACCGCTTCCTCGCCTACCCCTCCACCCCCGCCACCTCTATCCCAGGCTGCGTCTGTCACCTGCCGCGTCCTCCCCTCACGACTCGATCCCCTACCGCCTCTCACTCCTGCCGCGTCCTCCCCTCCCACCTGTACCCCCTGCAAACTCCTCGCCTGCCGCATCTATCCTCTATTTGCACCATACTAATCACGCACACATCGAGAGCGCCTCGTGCGCAGGTGACGCAACGCGTCACGTCTTCGGAAGACTCGGGCTTTGCACTTGTTGCACGCCGACACAACACGCCTATGAATGGGTAAAGCCTGCAAATTTCGGAAGACACTATGTTGGGACTTCTGAGCTGGTCATAAAGGTGGCACGAGGAGTTGCTCGCAACTCCGGCCTCTGCCATTGGCGTTTGCTTTCAACAGCTTCGCTGTAACAAAAACAGCAATGCTTACATATGGCTGCGTCCGTTAAGTCAGGTATGATTTGCAATGTATGTGTAGCTGATCTTTGTTGGTGGATTACAAGCGTCGGTGAGCTTGCGCGCTTCGGTTGTCCACGGATGCTCACAAGCCGCCTCGATCTCGCAAAGCAGCAGAGAAGACCCTTGGTAATCTTAAATAGGCCGTTTAGCAAGTTAGCCGAGTTCGTGGAATCTGGTCCTATGATTGCCGGTAAAGTATTCGGTATGCACAAGGCCTTAGCGGACAAAATCGTGTTTTTCGTTTGCGATCTTCACGAGCCAATTCATTGACGCTGCTGCTATGGGCGCCATTGTTGTCGTACATTTGGGGATTTCCATCCTCAAATGTACGACAACTTCAAGCAAAATGCACTCCGCACATGCGCAAAATAGTTCTTGAAAATTGCATAGGTGAAGGCATCTGTAGTTGTGACTTTCGATGCTGTCATGTTAAAATAGTTATGCGGCGGTTGGGAACTTGCAAATTCCGCTGCTAAGCAAACGTTTTAGTGTCAAAGGAGTTCATCACTATGCCCCGCCTTCTAAATTCCCGGCCGCCACTATGCCCGGCCGCCTCAGTCCCCGACCGCCTCTATTCCCTGCAGCTGACGCCCCTGCCACCTCTATCCCCTGCCGCTTCAATGCCCTGCCGCCTCTCCCGTTTTGCCGCCTCTATCCCCTACTGCTTTCTCCCCCGCCGCCTCCTCCCCTGCCGCCTCATCCCTTGCCGCCTCTTCTCCCTGCCAACTCCTGTCCAGCCGCATAAGCCCCTGCCACCGCCACCCCTGCAACCCCCACCACTGCATCCTCTATCCTTTGCCTCCTCCGCCCCTGCAAACTCCCCTGCCGCCTCTGCCCTTGCCGCCTCTACCCCATACCACGTATTTCCCCGCCACCTCCTCGCCGCCACACCCCCTGCCGCCGCCGCCCCTGCTGCCTTCACCCCTGCCAACTCTGTCAATCCTATGCCAGGCCTCCTCTGCCCTTGTCACCTGTATCCCCTACCGATTCCCCCGCCGCCGCCTCCTCCCCTGCCGCTTACGCCCCTTCCGCCTCGATCCCCAGCCGCCTCCACCCATGCCCTTTAAACCCCTGCCGCCTCTATTCCCTGCCCCCTCCTCCCCAGCCGCCTCCGCCCCTGCCCCCTCCACCTCTGCCTTTGCCGCCTCTAACCCCTGCCCCCTCCTCCCCAGCCGCCTCCGCCCCTGCTGCCTTCACCTCTGCCCTTGCCGCCTCTAACCCCTGCCCCCTCCTCCCCAGCCGCCTCCGCCCCTGCCGCGTTAACCTCTATCCCCTGCCGCCTCTGCCCTTGCCGCCTCGATCCCCTGCCGCCTTTACCCCTGCCCTCTAAACTCCTGCCGCCTATATTCCCTGCCCCTCCTCCACAGCCGCCTCCGCCCCTGGCGCCTTCACCTCTATACCCTGCCACCTCTGCCCTTGCCGCCTCGATCCCCTGCCGCCCAGGTGCGCCCAATGCTCATTCACATGTAATTTACTTTTTCTGGGTGTGACTTGCTCGTCTTGTTATTCCCTATGGTTTACCCATGTATCCATCAAAAGCAAATTCCCTCCTGCCAATCTCTCTGTCAAACCCACTCAAACAGAAAGGAGGGGATCCCCTCTCGTCCAGACGACTTGTACCATTTCAGTTGCGGAGATGCAGTTTATATTCTATGAAACAGGATCTAATCACATATTTAGGTACGACATGGCAGAACAGCTTTCTAACTCCGTCCGAACGGTAGCTGGAGGGCCTGGGATTTTACAGTCCTCCTACATAGCAGTATCCGAATCACCGTTAATTGCAGTGTACTAAACTTCATCCAATATCAGTGTACTAACTCTTATCCTGGATATGGGGTATTTATCCTAATCCTGCCCCGGTTGGGTGAGGGTCCCAATCCTAATCCTGTGGCCGGACCCCAATCCTAATCCTGTGGGTGAGGTCCCAATCCTAATCCTGCATTCGCGTCCTCATCCTAAACCTGGCCTCAACTTTGTATCCTAATCCTGTCCCTTCTTTCGGCATCCTAATTTCTGCCTGACCGGTACCCGAACCCAAGCCCTAATTTTGCAGACCTCTGATTACATTTGATAGGAATTATTATTCCTTTCTACAATTCTAGGGCACGGTCGTCATAAAACGATGGTGACAATTTCCTTACAGGGGATCATATATCAATTATCGACTGACCAAAGAGTGAGACACTTTCAATGCAGCTTGTGATGCAGCAAAATGACCACAAACATAAAGGTGCAAATTAAGGCACGCGCCGGAAAAAGGGGGAGGCGGAGGACGGTAGGTAGGGTGCGATGACGATGATGATGATGATAATGATGATGATGGTGATGATGGTGATGGTGATGGTGATGATGATGGTGACGATGGTGATGATGGTGATGATGGTGACGATGATGATGATGATGATAATGATGATGATGATGCAAGATTGCATCTACGCGGGTTCGACCGTAAGACGATGAAGAAGGTCCGCACAGACATTTCACGCACAGACATGTCCGTATAGGACGTACGCTACGAGGCTACTGTGTAGCATCCTGTGGACCTAATACCACGGTAGGATCTGCATACGCCGATCGGTACTTTCTGCGTACTCGTGATATAACACCTACAAACGTCCATACGTACAAACGTACATACGACGGCGGAGATAATAATGATTTCCCCCGAAACCTGAATGCATGTGACGGGTGTTGAGTGCCATGTGATCTTCATGGTCATCACACACACATACATATGTATGTATGTACGTATGTTTGTACATGCATGCGTAGGCCAAGTTGCTATTACCTCTATCTGCTGGCTAGCTTCTCAACCAGGCATGTACACATTTACACGAAATTTATTCATGCACCCGCGCATTCCGCCGTCGTCTGCATCCACTTGACAACAACAACAACATCAAACACGACATGAAGCGCGCGGCAAAACCCCTCCCGGCAAACCCCCTACAGAACACATATATGAGTGTACGAATGTACGACATTTTGCTGTGGACGCAGTGTACTGCAATCGGAGTATAGTGTAATGTGCCCCTCCTAATCTTCTTTATTAGGAATTAGGATATTAAATTATATCCGTTATTCGGGGATGGCGCAGTCAGGATTAGTAAAGCCATCATCACAGCTGCACACCCCCCTCAGCAAGTTGCAAACTCCGTTGCCGCTGCAGTCCGCGGGACAGGCCTTAGGGGCGCGAGGCGGGGGCGCCGGCGTGGCGCCGGAGCATCCATCGCACACCGTCAAACTACCACCCGCCGTCATACCCATCACCTCCGGCTGCTCGTCTACCGATGCTCGTACAGGTGGTACGACAAACGTGCCTGCAGTCGCCGCCACAGCTTTAACCGTGGCTGTGGTGGTACCGGCACGAAGCGCGGCGTAAGAGAACGTTACCAGCGACGGCCGGGTTTCCTGAGCCGGGCACACCGGCCACCACCACCATCGCGGGAAGCAGTACTGCCACTCGTTCGACCCAAACCAGCTGATGAAGCACGGCGATGCCGCATCAGGAACCAGATTTGGATCCATAGGTTCCAAACCACCAGGCATCATAACGGAAAGGGTGACCGCGCTGAGATCGTCGGGGGTTGTAAGTTGGACGGTTAACGCTACAACGGAACCGAGAGGTACGGCAGCGAGGTGAGGGCCCGTCGGCCGACCAGTGAGCGGGTCAACGAGTTGTACGACAAGCTCGACGGCAATTCCTCGGTATGTGGGGAACGGGGGTAGCGCTACGGGGATAAAGCGGATGGCGGCAGAGAGGAAAGCTTCTCCGGTACCGTTGGCCTGTGGTGGTTGGCGGTTGGCGGTTGGTGGAACGCGGTTGGGTGTTTGGATTGTGTGGTGGGATGGTCGAATAGTCTCTGCTGTTGAGTGGATGATGCCGGGTCCTTGTTTTGTATGAGAGGTAATTGTTATTAGTTGCTGGTAGTTGGTAGATGGTGGTTATATGGAGCGATTCATGTTGGTGGTTGGTGGTTATTATTCCGATTATCCCTTCTCTTCCGATCTGCTTCCCTCCCGTCCACTTCTCACCTCTACGGACAGCAACCGAGGCTTGCCCCGGGAGGAGGGCGGCATGGCTTCCCACGTTGTGTAGGACGTGACGGGGCGTGTTTCGTTGACACGGAAGGACGCCTGAGTAGAGAGTGTGTATGTATGTATATGTGTAAATTGTGTGGATGGGGGGAGGGGGAAGGGGGGAGGGGAGGTCATAACAAGGGTTTTCATCTTCTTGGGAATCCAACTTTAACCCCCCTAGTGGCCCCACCCCTCGCATACAAAATAAACAAACAAAAACGAATGAACGAAACGAACAAACCAACAAACAACGACCAAACAACGTACCTGCAGTACATTGAGGCTTCCGACCGAAGCCCTCAAGTCCAGGTTGGGTTCGCTGCTACCCCTCGATCTGTCGTACTCCGTCAGCGCCGCCACAGCCAGTGCCTGAGCACTTAAGGAAGGGTAAAGGTTGAGGAATATGCCGCCGCCTCTGCCAGCGCTTGAAGGGCTGGCGATGTAGTTTGCAAGCCTAGACGTGAAAGCAGGAACGTCGACTCCGGAGCGGAGCAGCAGTAGCAGTGCCAGCGCCTGCTCCTCCGGGGAGGCTGTTGCGGAGATACCTTGTGGTGAGCGAGGCGGGGGAAGGGGGGAAAAAGAGGGAGAGAAAGAAGCTAAGAAATATGTATGACGCAGGAGGTAGAGAGAAAGAAGATAATAAAGGTTAAAGTAGAAAATTAGGAGGAAAATTGAATTCTTTCCTTTAATTCATCAACCCCCCAGGAGGCCGGTCATTCGATTTTCTCCTATCCGAAACAAAAACACGTACACAAATACGCACGCACATACATACACACGTAAAGTACGAATGCACACCATGGCCCAGAAGCCCCCACTCTGTAACAACATTATGATGACTGGAATGCCCCAACGCTCCGAAGACCACACCCTCACCGGGGCCGACGCCCAGATAAACTGTACGGCCTTGGGTGTGTAGCGACGATACGACTTCCGTTACTGTTTCATCCACCAGGCCAGGTTCCGGATTTTCGTCGCCCATGCTCAGCAGCACCAGCGATAGTACCATACGGGTCTGCGCGTGTGTCGTATATGTGTGTGTAAAGTGGCGTACGACACGGCAAGGTACGACACGGCAAAGTGATTATGGAGTCAGATAGAAGGATCGCTCGAAGGACATCAGATACACATGCGTTCCGTCAGAGCGAAGATACATACGTACATACATACATATATGTTTTAACGAAGGAATGCAATATTACTAACATTATTGGACGCAAAATTGGAAATGGAGTGCCGTACAGTTACGTTATAAGTTACGAATGTGACAAAGGTTAGGTAGCAGTACCTAGTCGACCGCCGAAAAATGCTTTACCAGCGTCTTTGAATATTTCCTAAGTGCGTGTGTACGTGCCGTATATTGAGTACGACAAATATTGACGATGCTATATATCTGCTGTATGTACATACGTCTGTACGTACATACATACGGACATACAGGCGTAGGGAAATACACATGCATACCTACATATACGTACATGCAAGCACGCACCTGTCTGTCAAACTGCCACCGTGTCTCCTGGTCCCTATACACGGCCAGAGTTCGCTCCAGGGAGACGTGCCACAGGGTGAGGTTGTCCGCGCTGGCGACTGCATCGGGCTTCCAATCAGCGCCCAACGCCAGCCTGCGTGATTGTGTGTGTACATATGTATGTACATATGTATGTATGTATGTGCATGTGTGTATACTTATGTCTGTATGTGCATTTGTGTGTATACATATGGATAAGTTGTTAACGAATAACAAGCACAGAATAAGAGAATGTGAGCTGTATATGAGTATGTATGTGTGTTAGGTATGTGCTAGGAGTACGAAAAACGGAATTGCTCAACAGAGGGGGTATCACTGCGCATGTCCATGTATGTAGGTATGTGTCCATGTATGTATGCATGGGGGGAGGGCGTACGTACGTACGGCGGGAGGGCGGGAAGCAAGCATAGCCATAAAGCCGAGCGCGTATTGGGAGGGGAGAAAGAGACCGAAGGGGAAAGAAGAGTTTTGAAAGCGTTTTGGAAAAGAGGGGGAAATGGGCTGCGAAGGAAACTGGGCGGTTGAAGGGAAGGTTTTGTATTTGTGTGTGTGTGTGTGTGTGTGTGTGTGTGTGTGTGTGCGTACATACAGAATGAAGATAATACTCTCTTAAGACATCTTAACTGTCAACTACCTACCGAATCCACGCCAGCATGTTCCAGTCGCTGTACGACGAGTTGTACGACCGAGCTTCCCAGTCGTCCGCCACCACCTGCGTCTCCAACGCCTGACGCCATTTGGGCGCCAAAACGTCCGGTACGACAGACGGTACGACAGCTGCGTGGAAATTGACCACGAAGAGCGCCCAAGTGTTGAGGTAGACGTCGGTCCTGAGGGGGGCCGTAGAAGAGGGATGGGTGGGGTGTAAAGTGCGTGTGTGTGTGTGGGGGGGGGGGGATTTAGAGGTGGTGGTGTGTGTATGGTGTGTGAGACAGGGGTGTATATCTTCACCCGTGGCAGCTAACCTGCGAAGCCCTGCCTTCCCCGCGGGTATTTCGGGGCACCCTCATCCAGTCACCCTAGCCGACTTCTCAGTTGATCGCTCAGGTTCCGCACCCACCACCAGCATCCAACGGAATCTGCCGGGTCGACAGCGGCCCAACTCCATTCCTGGTCGGCTCGTAAGTTAACTTTATCCCAGGTCACCACCGTCCATCAACTAGGGGCACTATTACCTTCCATTATCGGAAGAATTTTCGACCTTAATAGGTATCGATCCCGGGATCTCCCGAGGGCAATGGTTGCGCGTTACCAGTTGTGCTTAACCCATGTTATGTATGTCTAAGTATATTAACTTAGGGTTTTAACTATCTACGGCATAACAAACAAGGACATGTTACGGCAGTGTACGACAACTTTAATATCGTACCTTCTGGTCCACCAACCGCTAAACCTAGAATATGTGGTCCAACACAAGCCGTACACGGGATCTGTGAGAGTGTTCAAATCGGAAACTGCCGCTGTAACCTCCGTCGCCTGGCTGCCGTTAACGGTTTGACCGTAGTACGACAGTACGGCAGGCAGTGTCGCCCATAGCACTGCTGGCTGTGCGTAAGGTTCCGTCCTGTTCATTCAAGTGCGTACGATAAACGGTTGGTGGTTGGCAGTCAGTGTTTACACATGATGGTTTTAAGGTTTTTTAAATTGTGGTGAAATCAAGGCCACCGGTGCAGCTCCCGGTTGCATAGGGGGATTGCGTACGCGCGTCGTACATGTACGGAACGTTCGGGATCCCAAAGCCGTGCAGCTCCCGTTCACGTCATGTAGAGCCTCTCGTGCGTTTCCACGAAACCTGTGTCGCCACTACACATGAAATGAATGAAATGAAATGAAATGAAATGAAATGAAATGAAATGAAATGAAATGAAATGAAATGAAATGAAATGAAATGAAATGAAATGAAATGAAACGAGGGCCCCGCCCTTTCTCAGTCCATAAACCCCCTCCCCTCTTCACAGGCTTTAAAACCCTAATACCCCGCCACCCAGGCCACCCCACTGCCATGTGCACGAACGCATGCATACACGCACCTCCAGGACTCCGAAACCAGTATGTTGTCGTACAACGCAGCAAGAGCTGGCAAATAGCCGACACCAGCTGACAAGGTCAGACCGCCTGTATGTGTATGTGCATGTTTGTGCGTGTATGTATATATATATATGTGTGTGTGTATGGTTTTGTGATATGGTGGAAGAGCGGGGGGGGGGGAAAGGACGACGGATCCTTAGGGCGGGTGGGGGGATGCGACGGATCCAATGGTGTGCTCACACATACATACATACATACAGGACTACCGGAAGCGGAGGCTCCTCGGTATGCGGGGCATACACGTACATACACTAAACTGACTCCTTAAACCCCAAGTACTCCTCCTCGCGGCCCAGTGCATTTAAACACAATCACACACACTCGCGCCTCTAGAGGCGAGATCTCGCGCCCTCGGTAGCACTGAGCACGAGGGGACTGTGGTGGCCCCTCTCCTCTCCTCCCGCAGTAGGGGGGAGAGAGCTTCGGCAGTCACTCATTCCCGTTGGGATATACGGTTAGGTCCCCCTGGCAGCGTCAGGCCCGGATTGATATGGAAAGATACACATACACACATACATCACATACACACACGGGCCCCAACTCACCGCTACCCGGTACGGTCGCCGGAAGTTCCAATCCATCCACCCAGCTGACAGTGCTGTTGGTGGGATTCGATGGGGTGGCGGCTCCGGCCAGGGGATATGATGTGGCTATCCACACCGCCCCTTGCTGACCTGCAGGTGCGCAGTATACACATGTCTATGTGTGTATGTGTGTATGTCTGTATGTGTATCACATATAAGGATGAAACGTGTTTAAATGGAGTGCATTCCGATGCAAGGTGCCGTCACCTGTTCGAATCCTCTAGCCAGCTATGTACACCAGCTCAGATGCCATCCGTTCCACCGAGCGCATGCTCTACAGCTGCGCGACCTACCAATGCAAAAAGGTGCTTACCCTCCACGTCGATTTCCAATTGCAGAGAGTCTCGCCCACCGCCGATCAGCACGCCATCACTGGCGCTAAACACCAGACTTGTCGTACCAACTGCTGTGGCGTTGAAATTGAAGCGGACCTGCACATATACAAGTGCACGTACATGTGTGTTGACAAGTTAAATCTGTATCGCAACAGTTACTCCCCCTCTCCCTCCCCCTCCCCCTCCCCCTCCCCCTCCCCCTCCCCCTCCCCCTCCCCCTCCCCCTCCCCCTCCCCCTCCCCCTCCCCCTTGTTGATGCGAAGGGTTGCCGTGTCGCCCTGTGGCCTGCTTGGGTAACTTGTCAGGCTGTCGTGAGTGACAGCTGTGGCCGGTCTGAGGTCGCATGTTGGACTGAGTCACAGCTTTGGACCTGTCTCGGGAGGCCCGTCAAAACGGCTATTAGGTTCTAGCGTACTGATAGCTCTCGTCCTTTGGGATAGGCTTTCCAAGCCTTTATAAGTCTCTGCTGTTTATCGGTAACAGTACCTCAGATTCACACGTTTACGCCTAGGAAAAGGGGCTTTCGGTGGTAGGTCGCGGATCTCCCGAATACGTGTAACGGCTAATGTCTCCTTAGTCGTGTCTGCTAGGTCCCTGTGAGATAGCGTCTCACCAACAGGTTATGAGCCCCGGGTAACGGTTCCCGGCGGTTAATATCTGTAGTTGCTTTTAGCTTGAGCAGGGAGGCTCGCTAGGCAACCGACATGGGAAAAGGGTGTAAGACCGTCCTCTTAGCGGACGGGTCTAACTACTCACAGTGGCTAGGAGACTTCGGTGACTTCCTTGCTACATCCAAGCTGCGGAGCTATATGACCAACCCATCGCCACCGGGACGCAATGCGCAAGACGCTCTGGAGGAAGATGCCCAGGCGCTTGGCTACCTGCGTCTATCCTGCGAACTGCCAGTAAAGCAGTTGCTCAGGAACTGTCAGACGACCCTCGCCGCCATGCAGCTCTTACAGCTGCAGTTCCGTTCTGCCTCTCAGGCCGGGCTAAGCCTGCTGGAGCCGCAGAAGCAACTGCGCATGGGCGACGACGAGACGACCGCTGACTTCATTCAGCGGGCGGAGCAGCTCTGCAGCGACATTATCTCGGCAGGCGGCCAGTGGGACGAGGGTGCTATGCGTCACGCCATTCTCCACGGCCTGCCTCCTCAGTACGCTATCACTGTCGAGTTCGCGATGTATTTGCCCAACTTGACTACCCCGCAGCTCGTGTTCATGCTGCGGGAGAAGGAGAACAACCTGAAGGCCCAAGCAGTCAAGTCCGGCCTGGTTGGAGCTGTTGGCCCTGGTCGCACCGCCCGTGGAGTCCGCGGTGCTGCCGGCGCCTCGGGCGCCGCGGGGGCCAACGACACCTGCCGCTACTGTGGACAGCCTGGGCACTATGTCCGTGAATGCCCCGTTAAGCTGGCGGACGTGTCCGTAGGCCTCTACCGCAGCAATGCGTTTGAGCAGCCACGCAGTACTGGCGCCGGCAGCAGTGGCAGCGGCAACCGCCAACGTGATGGCGGCGGCGGAGGTACCAGCGGCGGCAATAACAGCGGGGGCGACAGGACGCGCGAACGCGGCCGTTTTAGACGCGGCAACGGCCGCCGCAGCGGCAGCGACACTGCTGGCGGAAGCAGTGGCGGCGGCGGTGGCGGTGTAAGCTCACGCCAGAACCGTGCCACGGTGCTGGTCGTCGGTGGCAGTGGCAACAGTTCAGCAGTAGTCCTAGACTCTGGTTCGCCTTACCACCTTACAGGTGACCGCTCACTGTTACATAATTACGTTCCTGCCGGCGCGCCCAAGCAAATCAAGTGGGGGAACAACCAGCTAGCCGACGTCATGGGAACAGGGCAGCTGCTCCTACGGACGCGCGATGGAGAATCCATCTGGCTACGCAACGTGCTCCATGTCCCCAGCTCGGGACTAACGCTCATGTCTGTCGACCTTCTCGTGACACGCGGCTGCTCAGTCACGTTCGGCACGGACAAGGCGGGAACCTACCTAGGACCGGAGCGCGGCACGGCCGCCCACCGCGTCCTCGTTGACGGTAAGGTGACTGTTAGCAGCGACGTCACCTTCGACGACGACCTCCGCGGCCTGGCGTCTCAACGGGCGGGCACCTCCTTCGGCGCTGGCCCCGCCCGTCCTGGCAGCGGCGACCCCGTCGGCGGCTCTACACAGCCCGCCACACCGCCGCCTCCAGTGGTTGCATCGCCCCCAGTGAACCCAGCGCCCCCCCCCCGCCCCAACACACGCAGCCAACGGCAACCTCTTCACCCGCCGCTGGCCACGGTCTGCCCAGCCAACAACAGCAGCGGCGGCGGCGGAGATTTGGGCAGTCCACCGCTGCTTAACAAAGCGTCGGGAAGCACAAATTATGCTGAGGCAGGCGACGGCAATGCGGGCGGCGGAGGCAACAGCGCGGTGCAGGAGCCGCGCAGTTATGAGGAAGCGGTGGCGAGTCCGCAAGCGGACAAGTGGAGAACTTCGATGGATGACGAGATTCTGTCGCAGCTCTCCAACAAGACCTGGGAGTTGGGCACGCCGCCACCCGGTGCACGCATCCTGGACTGTCGCTGGGTCTACAAAATCAAACAGGAGCCAGGCGGTGAGGTACGCTACAAGTCGCGTTTAGTGGTGA
>NW_003307644.1:82464-85243 GCF_000143455.1 Volvox carteri f. nagariensis
TGGAGCGAGCGTGGGCATTACGTCATGGACGTGGACCTGCTGGCGCCGACCAAACGCGCCGTCAGTGCGCTCGGCGCTGCGGAAGACAGAGCCGGCGGAGGTACCAGCGCTAGCAGATTTGCCGCCGGCGCCAGCAGCAGTGACGCCGGCGGGGACCAGCCGAACGGCGCCGGCAGCAGTGACACCGGCGGAGACCAGTCGAACGGCGCCAGCAACGGCCAAGGGCAGCTGGGCGCCCTTGAGTGCTCAGCCGCCGAACTCGCAGCAGCACAGCGCCTGCACCGCCAGTTCGGCCACCTTGGTTACCGGGCGTTGGAGCAGCTTATCACCAAGCAGCTGGTACATGGACCACGGGTCACTCCCGCGGCGCTGCGTCAGGCGGCAGAGGGTGTCTGCGAAGCCTGTGTCACAGCGAAGACTACAGCTACAGCTCACGTCAGCCGCGGTAACCGGCCTCAGCATGTCCTGGAGGTCGTACACTCTGACCTGTGCGGGCCCATGCCGACCACGGGCCGAGGAGGGGCTCGCTACTTGCTAACGCTGCTGGACGGTGCCTCCGGTCTGTCTGCCGTTCGCACACTGGTTAGCAAGAACCAAGTGGGCGAAGCGCTGCAGGACATGGTGACGCAGCTGGAGGCTCGCAACCCGAACGGTGCACGGGTCCGCACCCTTCATAGTGATAACGGTGGCGAGTTTGTCGCCGAGCAGCTGGCACAGTGGCTACGCCAGCGCGGCACTGCGCATACCCACTCGGCGCCGTACACTCCGGAGCAGAACGGCGCAGCGGAGCGGCTCAATCGCACGCTCCTCGACTGTGTGCGGGCTATGCTGTACGATGCCGCGCTCCCGGACAGCTTTTGGTCGGAAGCTGTGCTATACGCCAACCTCCTGCGCAATGTTTCCCCCTCTCAGGGCCGGGAGGCTACGCCGTGGGCAACTTATCATGGCGTCACCCCCGACGTCAGTCACCTGCACACCTTCGGCTGCCTGGCATACGTCCGCGTCCCAACCAGCCAGCAGGTTAAGCTCGGTCCCCGCGCAGAGGCGGGAACCTACCTAGGACCGGAGCGCGGCACGGCCGCCCACCGCGTCCTCGTCGACGGTAAGGTGACTGTTAGCAGCGACGTCACCTTCGACGACGACCTCCGCGGCCTGGCGTCTCAACGGGCGGGCACCTCCTTCGGCGCTGGCCCCGCCCGTCCTGGCAGCGGCGACCCCGTCGGCGGCTCTACACAGCCCGCCACACCGCGGCCTCCAGTGGTTGCATCGCCCCCAGTGAACCCAGCACCCCCCCCGCCCCAACACACGCAGCCAACGGCTGCCGCTGGCCACGGTCTGTCCAGCCAACAACAGCAGCGGCGGCGGCGGAGATTTGGGCAGTCCACCGCTGCTTAACAAAGCGTCGGGAAGCACAAATTATGCTGAGGCAGGCGACGGCAATGCGGGCGGCGGAGGCAACAGCACGGTGCAGGAGCCGCGCAGTTATGAGGAAGCGGTGGCGAGTCCGCAAGCGGACAAGTGGAGAACTTCGATGGGTGACGAGATTCTGTCGCAGCTCTCCAACAAGACCTGGGAGTTGGGCACGCCGCCACCCGGTGCACGCATCCTGGACTGCCGCTGGGTCTACCAAATCAAACAGGAGCCAGGCGGTGAGGTACGCTACAAGTCGCGTTTAGTGGTGAAAGGCTTTGAACAGCGAGCGGGCATAGACTATGGAGAGCTGTTTGCGCCCACTACGCGTGCAGCCTCCCTGCGGGCACTTCTAGCTGTGGCAGCAGCCAGAGGTATGACGGTCCATCAGATGGACGTCAAGACGGCCTTCTTGAACGGTGACCTGGAAGAGGAGCTGTGGATGCGACAGCCCCCAGGTTACAGCAACGGCGACCCGTCACAGGCGTGCCGGCTGTTAAAGTCTGTTTACGGCCTCAAGCAAGCCCCACGTTGCTGGTACGAGAAGCTGGCGGCGGAGCTGGGCAAGCTAGGCTATGAACCGTCTGCGTCCGACCCCGCGCTATTCGTCAAGCGGGGGTCCGATGGCTCAATCGATGTGCTCGTGCACGTTGACGACATGCTGGTGGCGGCGGACAACCCGCAGTTGGTTGCGGCCGCCAAGGCGGCCATAGCTGGTTGCTTCGCTGTACGAGACCTTGGAGAGGCGCGCTACTACCTCGGCATGGAGATCATCCAGGACCGCCGCAACCGCAGCATCATGCTCATGCAGCAGCGTTACGTGGAGCAGCTGCTTCAGCACCACAGCCTGGAGAACGCCAAGCCACGTGCCACCCCGCTACCCCAGGGTACGCGGGTTCTGCCAGCCAGTGACACCCAGCCGATATTGACGGACAGCAGTGGCTATCGCGCGTGGTGAGGTGAAGCTCAGCTATTGCACCACCGATGACATGGTGGCTGACATCCTAACCAAGGCACTGGGCGAGGTCAAGTTCGTGCGCTGCCGCACAGCGCTGGGCGTTACTTAGATCGCCAGAGGAGGAGTGCTGAGGGTTTTGAGGAATTGTTTTGAGCTAGGCTTTAGGGTGGTGCTGAGGGTGCGTGAGCAGGCGCCCGAATGGGCAGGTTAATGCCCGAAGGGGCGCCGTAGGCAGTGCGTGTGGTGCTGTACGGCACTGTTTTCTCTGTGTGTTTATGCAGCAGCACCAGACCGCATAGCCATCAGGCTGAAGGCTGGCGAGCTGCGTTTGTGTTTGTTGAGTGGTGAGCAGTCGGCCTGGACCGCGGACTTGGTGGCCGAGCTAGCTCGTCGGTGCTAACAATTTGTAGT